>NW_005875256.1:0-12694 GCF_000147115.1 Myotis lucifugus | reverse complement strand
ACATAGTCTCTAAACTAGAGTTAATCATGGAGAAAACTGATAAAGATGACAACCTAATTATAGATGTGAGACATTCTATGCTAAATATTTGGAAATCTATCTTCCGAAAAGTACCACCATTGGTGTTTCAGGGTTCTAAGTTAAGGACAGACACTACTTGTCAGTACTAGACAGGCCAAAAATGAAAGGGACCCAGGAGATTAAAATGCACATGCTCTTCATCTTATAATGAGAAGCTGGAGGCGGTCATAGGCTTATAATGCATTATCACTTATTAATATCTTACTGTGAAGTTGATCAGACCCTTTACAAATAATAAACGGGTATAAATGTTTTGTTAGTGGAGAGGTTGTTCAGAAGTTAAAAGAAATAGCCACTGCCTTGAAATGTGTTCTAGTTACTTATTCCTACATAACAAACTACCACAAAACTTAGGAGTATAAAGCTAGGACCATTTTATTATGCTCATGAAATGATTCAGTGACAGGGGATGATTCGCTGAAGGCTGCAAAGAGTTTGGGATGGAGGATTCCCTTTCTAGCTTCTTTACTCACATATCTGACACCTTGAATGAGGTGGAAGAATGGGCTCAGCTACACATGTTGATTGGGGAAATCTACATGACTGCACTCAGCCTGGACTTGTTACATAGTTGATCAGGGCTCCAAGAGCAAGTGTTCTAGTGAAGAAGGTGGAAATTCCATGGATTTTTAATGACAGACCTTTGGAAGTCACATAACATATTATATTGGTCAAAGCAGGCACAACTTCGGCCCAATTCAAGGGGAGAGGACATGGATCCCACCTATCAATGGGAGGAGTGTCAAAGATTTATGGTGATGTCTTAAAACTGCATCCGAGTGTGTTGGAGTGGAAAAATAAGGCACTGAGATAGATCAAACTTCAGATGAGCAATGACATGAATCATAAGCATTCTCTATCGCTGTATCTAGTTGTAAAACACCATTTTTTTAAAAAAAAAATTTAGAATAAATAAAAGTAGAAAGAAATATCAAAGAGATTTTGTTGTAATTTTTGCTAAATAATGTTTTCTCCCAGGGCTTATGTCGAAAGCTGGAAGCTAGTATCTTTAAAAAATACATAGAGGTAATGACAAGAAAATGAATCTTTATAAGGAAATAAAAGTTTGAGGATTTAGTTCATAGTGATTTAAAAAACACACAACTATAACTAGATATATTTAGCCTACAGATTTAACATTGATTTAAGTGAAAGTTGGGCAACTATACTTTTTGCCTGTTGGTCTTGAAACTTTCCTTTAGCCTTGTCTTTCCATTTCTTCCTACTATAAACATGGAAGGTCATAAATCTTATAGTAAGACAAAATAAATTGACACAGCTATTTACAGAGAATGAATGATAAATTGGACAAAGAAATCGATTTAATTAGTCAGAATGAATTTTTCAATCTAGTCAAGATTCCTTTTATTACTTGCTTAAGTGAGTTTGGTTGCTCCATTGGCAGTATCTGCTGAACTGAGCAGGTTTCCTGAAATAGGAGATTTGGACCTATTGCATAGGCCATTTAAATGGTCAGGAAAAAGGTTGGAATAAAACTTGTCATAATAAATGTATATGGTTCCTGTTAGCTAAGCCAAAGCCCTTCAAACTGAAATGTGTCACATGTTAAGCCAGGGAACTGTGGGTAGTTCGTTCTCTCTCTCTCTCTCTCTCTCTCTCTCTCTCTCTTTTTTTTTTACTAGTTCATACATTTTATTTATTAAATTTATTGGGGTGACATTGATCAACATGAATATATAGGTTTTGAGTGTGGGTTTCTATGTTATAAGATCTGTATATTGCACTGTGTGCCCATCACCCAAAATCAAATCTTCCCATCACCTTATATTAGGATCCCCTTCTCCCCCCACCCCTTCCCTTTGACAATCACTGCATTTTTGTTTGTGTTCATGAATTTCAGTCTTATATCTCACATATGAGTGAAATTATATAGTTCTTAGCTTTATTTGACTGACTTATTTCACAGCATAATGTCCTCAGGGTCCATCCATGCTGTTGTAAATGGCACTATTTCATCCTTTCCTATGGCTGAGTTGTATTCCATTGTATATATGTAACACATTTTTATCGAGTCCTCTATTGTGGGAAACTTTGGTTGTTTTCATATGTTCATTGCAGCATTATTCATGAGTAGTCATCTTTTGTTATGAGTCTGAAGAAGCAAAGAGAAGTAGGGATGGAATTGGGGGCTAGAAGAGGTGTAGAGAGAGAAATGCGGCAAATGAGAGAACCAGACATGAACAAATATCTGGCTCCTCCAAGAGGTAGAGAGATCCTGCCTTTCTCAATGGATTTTCAGTCCCCAGTTTTAGTTCTTTATTAAATGTGGAAAGGATATCTGTTAACTCTCATTTTAGTGAAACACTCATACACTAAAACTAATTTATCCCTTTTAAAATTATTAAACTTCTTTAATTCTGTATAGTACAAAAATTTACCTATTATGTGCAAAGCAAGATGCAGAATGTTGTGGATGAAGATATGGTTAACAGAAATGAATCAGACACTGATCTTTTCTTCACGGAATAAGATATACATCAATAACTGCCCACTAAAGTATACTATGTAAAATAGATTAAAAGGAGAAAGTCATTTATTCAAGATAATCTAGGCACTTGAGATATATTGTAATCAAAACATACTAAAATATCTGCTATTGTAGGTCTTATGTTCTAATAGAAATAGATGAAAATACACACAAATAAGTTAAATAGTATATTAGAAGGTGATAAGTAATATGGATAAAAAAATGAACCAGGTAAAGGTGATCAAAAGTATAGGGTAGGAGAGTTGAAATTTTAAATATAGTGATTAAAACAGGCCTCATGGCAAAGAAGGTATTTATATAAAGACTTGATAGAAGTGAGTAATTTAATAATGAGAATATTTTGAAAAAAATTCCAGACATATAAACCAGTCACTGAAAATGCCTCATGGTTGAGTTAGGCTAGTATATATGAGTAATAGCAAAGAGACCAGTACAGTTTGAGTAGAATGAACAAGGGAGAAAGGAGTAAATAATGAGGTTAGAGAGGTAATGAAAATCATAATTCACATTGGTCTTTGCCAACTACACCTACTGTATTATCAATGATAAGAATAAAAGCTTAGTGGTTAGTTAGAGGGATGTTACAAAAATCCACACAAGGAAATAAATAATGATAAATAAGACCATGTGATTGCAATGGGATTATTGGGAAGTTATTCATTTTTGGATAAAGTCTGAAGAAAGAGAGAAGAGGATTTCCTGAAGGATTAGACAGGGTTTGTGAGAGGAGGAATGTATAAAGGATAATTTCAAGTTCTTGGCTTGGGCAACTGCAAGGATGGTGTTCTTACCCCCTGAGATAGGAAAGAGCAATTTGGGGTGGAAAATCAGTTTAATTTTGGACATGTCATATTTGAAAAGTCTATTAAAAATTCTTGTGACAATATCTAGTTGGCAGTTGGTTACATAGATTTGAGACACTGAAGAGAAGACTAAGTAAGATGAGTCAGTTTTTGAGTCCTTGGCAAATAAATGGTATTTAGAGCAATGAGGTTGGATGGCTCACCAAAACAGTGAGTGCAGGTAAAGAAGAGGAGGTGATCAGAGATTGAACCTTGGAATATCCAAAATTAAGAGATTGACTCAAAGAGAGAATACTGCATGTGCAAAATACAGAAAAACTATTTACTTTAAGGAAAATAAATTGTTTTAGTAGGGAGAACTTCATGGGTGAAATAATATTTCAATAGATTCCTAAGAATAGGAGGGATTGTGAATGTGAAAAATAGGGAAGGAGTTAGTTACATTATAGTAGAAAGGAATATGGTGAACAATATATGAATATGGAATAATAAGTATTTCATTTTGATTGTTAATAGTATATATCAAGTCTTAGCAGTAAGTACATAGATAACATAAACACTATACTTCAGCTAGTAGAGAACTATGGAAGACCTTTTCACACAGAGTGGCATGGTGAGATGGTGCTTTAGGAATACTAATCTAGTAGCAAATCGATCAATGTGATATACCACATTAACAACAATGGATAAAAATCATATGATGATCTCAATAGGTCAAAAAAAGAGCATTTGACAAAATTAAACATCCATTTATGATAAAAACTTTTGACAAAGTGGGTATAAATGGAACATACTTCAACATGATAAAGGCCATATATGACAGATCCACAGTTAACATCATTCTCAACAGTGAAAAGCTGAAAGATTTTCCTCTAAGACCAAGAACAAGATGAGGAGGCCCACTCTCACCACTTTTATTTAACACTAGTGGGCCGGTGGATGAAATTCGTGCACGGGGGAGGGGTGTGTTCCTCAGCCTGGCCTGCACCCTCTCCAATTTGAGACCCCTCGGAAGGATGTCCTACTGCCAGTTTACAGGGATCGGGCCTAAACCAGCAGTCGGACATCCCTCTCACAATCCGGGACTGCTGGGCTCCTAACTGCTCACCTGCCGCCTGCCTGCCTGATTGCCTCTAACCATTTTCCTGCCGGCCTGCTCGCCCCGAACTGCCCCCCCTGCTGCTGGCCTACTTGCCCCCAAATGCCCCCCCGCCAGCCTGATCACCCCAAACTGCCCCCCCCTGTTGGCCTGCTCGCCCCTACCTTCCCTCCCCACTGGCCTGCTCATCCCCAACTGTCCCCCTGCTGGCCTGCTCACTCCAAACTGCCCCCCCCACTGTCCTGATCACCTCCAACTGACCCCCACTGATGGCCTGCTTGCCCCCAACTGGCCCCCCTGCTGGTCTGCTTACCCCCAACGGCCCTGCCCCCCACCAGCCTGATCACCCACAACAGCCCTCCCCTCTTGGCCTCTAACCGCCTCTACCTCGGCCCCGCCACCATGGCTTTGTCCAGAAGGACATCTGGAAGATTTCCTGGAAGGTCTCCCAGTCTAATTAGCATATTACTCTTTTATTAGTATAGATATATTTGTCTGTAAATATGGTTATGGTTGCAGATATGAGTAGAATCAGGTAAAATTTTATAGAATGGGCCTTTTATTACAGATGGTTTGCCATGTATGCATTTTTTCTAAAGAAGTAAAAATTACTTTAAAAAATGTTTCAAGAAGACTTTGAGAAATTTACAGTATCTGCTTTTCTTCCAAGAAAGTTGTCACTTTTATGCCAGAGTGAGAATTATTTGTATGTTTTGTATGTCAGCATTGGGCCACTGTGACTGGGGGGCACTTAGCTTGACTTGAGAGTAATTATCTTGCTCACTGGCTGGGAGGGAGGGTGTGAGGCAGAGGAGATAAATACTCGGTTCTGGATTATTCATAGATTGCTGATTTTCTGGATTGATTGTGCAAGCCCCTCCTTTTATTGATGTCCACCTTCTATTGACAGACATCTACCCTGGGAGAGAAATGAGATGAAACTCTCTTTCTTTTCATTGTAAAAAGCATTTGAATTTCTAAGGTGTGATAAGGCCGCCCAGCCATCCACAGTCAAGGTACATATTTTCATGGAGGATGTTCCCACTCTTGAATAAATTAAAACAATTTTTTCTTTTAATTTAAACTTTCTTCTATAACTGTTTTCTTGTTACTTAAAAGCTAGTTTTTCTTTTATACTACTTCCAAAGCTTTTCAAGCTGTATATGTCCTTGGAATGAATTTATAAATAAGAATTCAGCCCGGCCGGTGTGACTCAGTGGTTTAGCATCGACCTATGAACCAGGAAGTCACAGTTTGACTCCAGGTCAGGCCACATGCCCGGGTTGTGGGCTTGATCCCCAGTATGGGCCGTGTAGGAGGCAGCCGATCAATGATTCTCTCTCATCATTGATGTTTCTATCTCTCTCCCTCTCCCTTCCTCTCTGAATCAGTAAGAATATATTTTAGAGAAAGAGAGAGAGAGAGAGAGAGAGAGAGAGAGAGAGAGAGAGAGAGAAAAGAGTATATATGTTTGAAAATAAGAAAACATGTATTTGATGCTCTTAGAAAGTCTTATTTTCTTTCATTAAAACTTGTGCAGTATAGGGAATTTCATAGATTCTCTTAATTTGAAGAAAGTTAGAGGGAAAGGTACTAATTCAGAGTTTCTTGGGAACATGTGTCACTTATATATTTTTTTATGTTTATTTTTTTAAATCAAAAACTGAAATATTTTCTATTCAGAAAAATATATTTGGATCTAAATATCTTCTATAATTTTAACCCTAAAATATCAATTTAAATATTTTAAAAATAGTTGGGATGTTTGTTTTTTTTAAATAAGTTAGGTTACTGGAGTTCTACATGTTACTGGATCACCTGGGTTAATTTTCTGATTGGAAAATTAAGAATTATAGTCAGAGGGGAGGACATGAGAATTTTTAAAGAACATATTCAATTTACTTTAGAAGCCGAACCTCTCTTATCATGTGACTTGTTTTGTATGTTTGTTAAACTATATTATCACATAAGCATTGCTGCTATTGGGACAAACAGTGACAGTTGATTCGGGTCATTTGAATGTCCACTGTCTGTTTTAATTTGTATGTTCGTTTTGACTGTCATATGCTCAAACTTCATTGGAAGTCATGAGAACCTATTATTTTTGCCTGCTCCCTCCTTTGCATTGGAAATATTCTTTTTTACTCAGAGGGACCTTAACTTTGATGTAAGGGATTGCTTCCGTTGCCAACTGTTTTCTTCCTTGCCAAGTAAGAGAGTTGTTGTGAACTCTTCAGTGATGCCTTCCCCAGGATATTTGCAGATGTGGTTGGGAAAAGTCATTTCATCCCCCACCTTTGCATGTTAGGTGCTGGGGTGCCGGGGTGCCATCTCGCCCCCGCCCCGGCTCTCCGATCCCAATGCAGCTCTCTCTCCCTCCGATCACCATGGTGACCACAGGACGCAGGCCAGGCTCTCTCTCCCTCCTTTCACCATGTGATCACAGAGCCGCAGGCGAGGCGGCACCCCCACGGCTCTTGCCTGCTGCCTGGGTTTCTGATCACTGTTCTTCCGTCCTTCCCCTTTTGCCTCCCATCATTGTGCCTACGTATGCAAATTAACTGCCATCTTTGTTGGTGGTTAACCGCCATCTTTGTTGGCAGTTAATTTGCATATCACCCTGATTAGCCAATGGGAAGCGTAGTGGAGGTACGGTTAATTACCCTTTTTGTCTTCTATTAGATAGGACTAGAGGTCCAGTGCACAAAAATTTGTGCACTCGGGGGGGAGGGGGTGTCCCTCAGCCTGGCCTGTGCCCTCTCGCAGTCTGGGACCCCTCAGGGGATGACCACCTGCTGGCTTAGGCCTGCTCCCCGGGGGATTGGGCCTAAGATGGCAATCAGACATCCCTCTGGCAGCCCGGCAGCCCTCAGGGGATGTCCACTTGCCAGTAGGGAGCAGGCCTAAGCTGCAGTCGGACATCCTTAGCGCTGCTGAGGAGGCAGCAGAGGCTCCCACCACCACTGCTGTACTGGCATCCATCAGCCTGGCTTGTGGCTAAGCAGAGCTCCTCCCATGTGAGAGCGCCCTGACCACCAGAGGGCAACTCCTGCATTGAGCGTCTGCCCCCTGGTGGTCAGTGTGTGTCATAGTGACCAGTCATTTACAGTCCTTCTGCTATTAGGGTCAGTTTTCATATTACCCTTTTACTATATAGGATAGAGGCCTGGTGCACGGGTGGGGGCCAGCTGGTTTGCCCTGAAGGGTGTCCTGGGTCAGGGTGGGGGTCCTGCTTGGGTGCCTGGCCAGCCTGGGTGACGGGATGATGGCTGTTTGCAGCTGGTCACACCCCCTTCAGGGTGAGGGTCCCCACTGGGGTGCCTGTCCAGTCTGGGTGAGGGGGTGATGGCTGTTTGCAGCTAGTCACATCCCCTTTAGGGTGGGGGTCCCCACTGGAGTTCCTGGCCAGTCTGGGTGAGGGGCTGAGGGCTGTTTTCAGGCTGGTGGGCGACTGAAGCTCTCAACCTCTCCTTTTTTTCTTTTTCTTTTTTTATTCTGGGATTTATTTAACTTCTATGGCTGTCACTGGAACTGAGAGCCGGCTTCAGCTCTGAGACCTCGTCTGCTGAAAGCAGGTATCTGGGTTTGTTTGGCTTCTATAATTGAAACACTGTTGCAACTCCAGCTCTGAGGCCCTGCTGGCTGAAAGCAGGTTTCTGGGTTTGTTTAGCTTCTATAAATGCAACATTGTTTCTTAGAGTGCAGCTCAGAGGCTGGCAGCGGCAGGCGTGGAACCTTGGCTTCCTCCATCACTGGAGCAAGCAAGCCTCCTATTCACTTCAGCTGCCTGGCTGCTGGCCGCCATCTTGGTTGGCAGTTAATTTGCATATCGCCCTGATTAGCCAATGGGAAGCATGTCGGAGGTACGGTTAATTACCATGTTTGTCTATTATTAGATAGGATAGTATTGCAAGTTTTAGCCTCAACAATCAGAAAAGAAAAAGACATACAATGCATCCAAATTGGAAAGTTAGAAGTAAAATAGTCACTATTTGCTGATGAAATGGTACTATATATAAAAAAAACCCTAAAGAGTCCACCAAAAAACTATTAGAATTGAATTCAATTCAAAAACTATTAGTAAATGAATTCAATTAAGTTGTGGGACACAAAATAAATATACAGAAATTTATTGCATTTCTATACACTAATAACAACCTATCAAAAAGAAAAATTAAGTAAACAACACCATTTACAATTGTATCAAAAAGAATAAAGTACTTAGAAATAAATTTAACCAAGGAGGTGAAAGACCTGTACGTATAAATTATGACATTGGTGAAAAAAATTGGTGACAACACAAATAAATGCGAGGGCATATTGTGCTCATGACTGGAAGAATTAATATCATTAAAATGTTCATGCTATCCAAAGCAATCTACATATTTAATACAATCCTTATCAGAATAACAATGAGTTTTCACAAAACTAGAACAAATTTTAAAATTTGTATGAAACCACAAAAGACCTACATAGCTTCCCCTCCACATTTTATGTTTTTGATGTCACATTTTACATTCATTTATTTGTGTATCCCTTAACTGATTATTTTAGCTTTAGTTATTTTTATACTCCTTCTTTTAACATTCATATTAGTTTTATAAATGGTTGATTCATTACATTTACTATATGTTTGTCTTTAATAGTGAGATTTTTCAAAATATATTTTATTTTTTGTTTTGGCCTTTCCTTTTTTCTTGAAAACATCCCTTTATCATTTATTATAATGCCAGTTCAGTGGGGGTTAACTCTTTTAGCTTTTGCTTTCCTGGGAAACTTTATTTCTCCTTCGATTTTGGATGATAATCTCATTAGGTAGTGCATTCTTGATTGTAGGCTTTCTCCACTCATCACTTTGAATATATAGTACCATTACCTTCTGGCCTATAAAGTTTTTGCTGAAAAATCATCTGATTATCTCATGGTGGTTTACTTGTATGTGACTAGTTGTTTCCTTGTGCTGCTTTTAAGATTCTCTTTTTATTTTGAACTTTTTAAAAATATATTTTTATTGATTTTAGAGAGGAAGGGAGAAGGAGAGAGATAGAAACAAATGATGAGAGGGAATCATTGATCAGCTGCCTCCCACATGCCCCTTACTGGGGATCAAGCCCACAGCCTATGCATGTACCCTGATCAGGAATCCAACTGTGACCACCTATTTCATATGTTGGTGCTCAACCACTGAGCCATACCTGCCAGACAACTTTTGATATTTTAATTATGCTGTGACTGTTTTGGGGGTTATCTTGTTTAAGACTCTTTGTGCTTCCTAAACTTGAATGTCTACTTTGGAGGGGTACAGTTGTTGGCTGTGGTCCCCCACTGAGTATGGTGGCATGGGAGTCACTTTGGAGGGGTGCCAGCCAGGTTGGGCTAGTTTGGTGGGGTTTGCCCTCAGATGAACCCCAAGGTGGGGCAAATGGAGATAGCAAGATTAATAGGGAGATCAGAAATGGCACCCATAAGAGATGGAATATCTAAGTGGAAGGAAAGTAAGAAAAAAAGTGATGTCTACCAGCACTCCATCCCTGGAGACAATTCCAAAAGATTTTTACCTCTTAGACATAAGCCCTAAAATTAATCAATGTATATCCTTCACATATGACTCAGGTGCTTTATAAACTGCTGCCTCTGTGCGGGAACTCAGAGCAAGTTAATTTGTGTAATAGCCCTTTAAGAGTGGAGTCTCCTACAGCCTTTTTGCTCTCCTGGACATATAAGCCCTGTTGGTTTTCAAAGCCAGATATGCTGAGTGCTCCTCTTCCTGGTACAGATCACTGGGACTGAGGAGCCCCCTATGGGGTTCAGACCCCTTGCTTTGCAGGTGAGACCTCCACAGATGTGATATCTCTCCTGCTTATGGGGTTGCTGCCCTGGGGATTCTGGGTCCTGATTAGACTTCACGTCTGTCCCTCCGAACCAAGTTGATGTGTCTTTATCTTTACTAGAGGCCCAGTACATGAAATTCGTGCACAGGTAGGGTCCCTACCGGCTGCCAGCTGCCGGCTGGGGCCTCCCTTCATTCCATACCACCTCCTGGTGGTCAGCACATGTCATAGCGAGTGATCGAACTCCCGGTTGGTCAAACTCCTGAGGGGACTTTGCATATTAGGCTTTTATATATGTAGATTTGTAGACAATCTGTTCTACTAGTTTTCAGGTTGTTCTCAGATATGGTTGTTTTATATGTACCTATAGTTTTCATGTGTCTGTGGGAGGAGTTGAACTCAGGGTTTTCCTACTCTGCCCACTTGACCCTTTTTTCAGTTGATAACTTTTAATGCATACTCTGGGTGATTTTTTATATTAAGATATATGCCAACAGCTGAGAACTACTAGTCTTTCATTCGGTAATTGCACAAAGCTTGCATTAAAGTATAGGCTCTATTTTTACAGCTCACACTAGTTTAGCTCATATTCTACTGTGCTAAACTATGTAGTTCTGCAATAAAATAAGTGTTGCTCACATTCAATGTTTGGCCAATATGATACCTTCTGTTACAGGGAGATTGTTTTTTCTTTAATCATTTTGAACCCCATCTCTCTTATGTCTATGTGGTAGAGTGGTGGCAAACAGGCTTTTTTAGGTAATCCCTACCTTACTTACATTTTCTCTACCTCCCCACTATCCTAGAATATAAGCATCACTAATGCAGGTAGTTGTCTATTTTGTTCACTACTATGTACCCAACACCTAAACAGTACCTGGAACATAGGAAGTGCTCAACAAATAATTGTTAAAGGACTGACTGACCAAATGAATGAATGTAGGTGATAGTGCTTTCAAGTTACATGCAGGCTGATAAAAGTTATCATAGTATGAAGCTATCTTTAATCCTAGACTGCTTACATTTTTACATGGTTACATAATTTTCCTGGTGGTAACAATCATATTTTTATTTAAAAGTTTTATTCCACATCTTAGAAATTTTGGAAATCAGGATAAATGTATTTAAGTTATATTGTTCCAAAAACAAAACAAAAAAAAAATCCCAAAGAGATTTGGAAAGATGTTGTAAAGAATATTTAAATAACAGCTTCTAGTCAAGATGGTGGAGCAGATAAACACTGTACTTTATGCCATGGCCACATGAAAATTACAACTAAAGTACAAAACAACCTTTTTTGAGAACCATCTGAACAGAAGTCCTATAACTAAGGCTTTACAGAAGAAACCATGTCGAGACTGGTAGTGTGGGCAGAGATGAGGAATGGGCTGATCCCACACCCATGAGTGGGGGTTAATAATTGGGAGGATTATCTCAGCTACAGAGATCCTCCCTGAGGAGAGAGGTGTCCCAGGCTCATACCAGAGTCTCCAACCCAGGGTTTCAGTGCTGGGAAGAGAAGTCGTCATAACTTTTGACAGTGAAAACCAGCAGAGATTGTGACTGAGTGAGGCACAGGGCTGCGGGAATCCCAGGTGTTTCTCATAGAGAAACTAGCATGGATTACTTGCAGACAGACTCACTCATGCTGGGGCAGCACCTTGAAAGGTTCCAGGGACATAACATACAAGGAGAAACTGAATTATCTGGCTTCAGACAAGGGTGGACGGGCAGTTTTCTTCTAGACAGAAGTGCTGGAAGAAGCAGTTTTTGGAGATGCCGTATTTGAGTCTCCATCAGTCTGGCAGATTTTTCCCTGACCTGATGATTCCCTGATACCCTACCTCACCCAACTTGCCAGCCCACCCAACTGCTTCCAGTGGCTTTTCCAGGCAAATGGGATGTATTGTCTCATGCTGTGGATCTTTCTAAAATCTCTCAAACCCCAAACAAGTAGCATCTGGCCCTGGTGTACCGTGTACATTTTTCTAAGCAGCCCCAAGCCTGGCACTGGCACTTAGCTAGCCTAAGTTTGCAGTTAGCTTCTCCCAGGCAACTCTAAGTCCATCATAGTGGCAACCTTTTAAAGTAACTTTATTGTTCATACCAGGTGGTGCCAAGCAAGGCACATGCAGTTCTGACTTTGGCTAGCACATCCCAGGAGACTGCAGAACCAACACATTTGGGGGCCAGGTTCAGACACCAGAATACAACCCAACTACCTCCCCAAATGACACACTGTAAGGGCAAACTCTGAAGGCACCAGAGCCTTGCTAAAGTGAATTCTTCTCTGTAGGGTAAGCCCTTGTACAAAAACTCCTCCACGGTAGTCTCAGCCAGTCCTCACAATCAGTCAGCCTGAGGGTCAGTC
>NW_005875255.1:6848-12952 GCF_000147115.1 Myotis lucifugus | reverse complement strand
AGTGAGAATAACCCTTAGTGGTTCACAACTGAAATTTTGGGATTATTTGTTACTGCAACATAACCTCACCTATTTTGATTGATAAAGGAAGTGTAAACTCAGTATTATGAATGATCTCCCTCTCTCTCATTTTACATGAAATCCCAATACATTGTGATAGTGAAAAATTTAGTAATTCAATTGTCTACTTCGTCTCCACCATTAGATTTCAAGCCTATTTATGAATGAAGCCCACTTTTCAAATAAAGTTCTATATATAAAACATATACGTAGTAATTTATTAATATAATTTGTTAACCCAAACACACATTTACTTATTATGAGGAAAATTAATACATATACAATTGTTTTTGATAAACACAAACATTTGAAAGTCAGGAGTTATGATGCAGTTATATCAGTCCATTTCTGTAATTAGGTTTTTGTTTTGTTTTTTTGTTTGTTTTGAGAGAAAGAGAGAGAGGGAGAGAGAGAGAGAGAGAGAGAGAGAGAGAGAGAGAGAGAGACGATGTGAGAGTGAAACATCAATCATCTGCCTCCTACACACCCTGTATCTCAGATAGAGCCTGCAACCTAGGCATATGCCCTGACCTTGAATCAAAATGCCAACCATTAGGTGTGCAGGGGATGACACCCAAACAAATTGAGCCCCACTGGCCAGTCTGTAATTTGCTTTTGGTTACATATTAATGACAATATTTTGACCCACAAGATAAATATTTGCAAGGGTAATAGTTTTCATTCCCTCATTCAATAACAGCACACTGTGAATTACAGTATATTCTTTGATTAAACTGAATGGCAAATGAAGTTTATTTTGAGTTCTGCACAAAAAATTGAATCTACTCAGTAGCTCAAGTTAATGCACTATTGGTCTTCAATCTGTTAAAATTTGGCATATATCTTTTTTAGGTATGCATTGTTTTTACTTGTATACATATTTTAGTTACAGAGTGTGAGCTGTTTACAAATATCTTTAAACTAGAGGCCCAATGCACAAAATGCTTGCAAGGGGCTCAGCCCTCACAGCCACAGCAGCTTGCCTTGGCCCTTGCAGCCCCGGGTTTGTCCGGAAGGTCATCTGGAAGGTCATTCAGCTGTCTGGTCTAATTAGCATATTATGCCTTTATTATTATAGATGATATTCCAATTGGTTTCAGAACTCCTGGGACATTTCTTCAAAATACTTGGAAGGAAAACAAACATTTATATCATAAGTATTTTCCAAGCATCACTCATTTACATACCATCTTCACTATTTTTGCCATATCCATTAACTATCTGTCCTATCATTTAAAAATTTTATCAAGTTGACTCACTTTAAAAAAAAATATGGCCTCATCCTAAGCAATAATATTTCTGAAAATAATTGCTCTGATATAATAGTTTTATCTTTATAAAATAAGTTAAATACAGAATGTTTTCCTTTTTATTGAATTTATTAGGTGATGCTGGAAAACACACATTTTAAAAAAGTAATTTGCAGACTCATTGAAACAGAGATCAAACTGATGGTTACCAGAGGGCACAAGAGTGGGAGAATGGGTGAAAAAAGTGAAGGGAATGTAGTCAATAATATTGTGATAAGTTTTCACAGTTACAAATGATTATTAGACATAGTGTAGTGATCACATCATAAGGTGTATAAATGGTTATTCACTATGTTGTATACCTGAAATTAATAGAATAATGGATGCCAAACCATATATTTTTCATATTATTGTGTGGTAATTTATAAAAACAATATAAAATTACTCTACATCTTTACTTAGTATCACATAGAAACAGCCTTATTTTGATATATTTATTTCAAAATTTTTCTTAAAAAAACAGATTATGGAGTGGGAAACAGATTTTGTGTGTGGAATGGGGCATGAGAGTTGTTAGGGAAATTGAGGATGCCTACTAGGCTTCAGGCTACATAGGAATTCACAGAGAAGGTATGTGGTAGCAGTAAAGAACTTAATCTAAGAAAGTGAAAATATCTGTAAGAATTTAAACTGTAGTTTTTCAGATCAGATACAATGCAGGGATGCCATCTACAAATAAAACAGTTGCATTAGTTCCTTGGGTATTTTAAGGACAGTGGCATCAGGCATTTTTGAAATAAAAAATGTAATAAAAGAGGTGAAAAGGTATAAAGTATCTCTATTATAACTTGATTGAAATGATAATATTGACTGATGGCTCAAAACTTTTTTTTCCTTGTTTCTGGCAGACCCTGACAACTGACAGTCTCCAGGGGCAGATCTATAAATGGGAAAATGTGAACACATGGAGGAACAGAAAATCTTGAGGAAGGGTCCTAAGGAAAAAAAAAGCAGTCCACATTAATGTCCAAATGGCTGAGTTTCTCACTGACTTATAGCATGAGTCCTCCTCAGAATTTCATGAACATCAGATGCTCTTTTGCCAGCTCTACACAGAGAAACAGCAGGAAACACCTGGAGAACAACTTGGAAATCCAGGGTTTGGCTAGCTATTTTACCTTCTATCTTTGCACTACAAGATATCCTGGGTTTACTCAAACATCTGAAAATCTTCTGTTACATATGGTACTTGAAAAAGTGACATTGCAACCCAATTAATATTGACTATTTAAGTTTCCTTCCATCACCAATGCATGTGAATCCATTGGGCCAAGCAAAAAGAGTTTGTGACCAAACAAACATATTTTCTTTTGACTCTGAAAATGTGGTGACCTCCTTACTACTTGTCATTTCATATTCTCCTGGCTTGATCATTTTAGTTTATGTCAAAACTATTTGCCCAACCACAATGAGAAAAAAGAATTCTGAAGACCTTTGAGTGTTTTGGTTATTAGGTCCTACAGGATGGGGCTTTTTCTTTTCACATGTGCCAGTAGGTCGCTGTTGCCCTCCTGTAGCTCTCCCCGCACCCCCTCATAGCTTGTTGCCCTGCCCCCTCCTGTAGCTCTTGCTTGCTTGCTACCCTGCCCTGTCCTGTAGCTCTCTGCCACCCACTTGTAGCCAGTAGGTTGCTGCCTCCCTCCTGTAGCTCTCCACCTGCTGCCCTGCCCTCCTGTATCTCCCTCCACCCTCTTCCCCCCTCGCCCCTCATAGCTTGCTGCCCTGCCCCCTCCTGTAACTCTCCGCAGCCTTCTTGTACCTCTCTGGCCCACCCTCCTGCTGATCTGTGATCTGGTCATGACATGCTTGGTCTTTACGCCTCAGGGTGTAATGCTTAATTAGCATATTCCTCTCTTATTATATAGGATAGTGTAAAATTGGAATCAACCTAAGAAATCATTGATGGATGAATGAATAAATACAGTGTGGTATATTCCTATAATGGAAGAATATAAAATAGTGCAAATGAATAAGTACATGTATCTATTATAGATCCTACTTGAAATCACATGTATATTATTATACCATTGATACAAAGGTTATCAACATACAAAGTAATACTAAATATTGCTTAGGGATACATTCATATGTATACATTTATATGTAGTAAAAGTAAAGAGGATACAATCATCTTCAAGACAGAGGTTACTTCTGGGATAAAAAGGAGGAAAATATGATCAGGGAGGAGTACACAAAGGAATTTGACTATATAATATTTTATTTGTTAAGATGGGTAGTGAGTATATAGGTATTCATTACACTTTTATCTATAGCTTTTAATATATCTAATATTTTTCATAAAGCATTATTCAAATATGCTCACTACAATAGCCCATCTGACAGAGATTCAACAAGTCTCAATTGTGAGCTGAAATGTTCTATACAGTTGTAGCTGGAAAATTATGCCAGCAAACTTGTGCTGATGCATAAAATATAGGACATTTGGTACCAAATCCTCAAAAGTAGTCTTTCTATTGTAAATTTGCTAGGAAGTGAAAGCCATTACCAATTTATGACTGGATTGGACAGTCACCTCACAGGACCCTGCGGAGGATAGTACTTGGGATATGTTGGTTAGCTTGGGGAGAGAAGAGGCAGTTCTAGAGCAATGGCTAGTAATTAAAAAAAATTAGGGCCAATTTCTTTGTCCTGTGAGGTCAGTCAGCCTGCACCTACTGGTGAATAGCTTCAGATGACACCAAAACACCAACCAACCACCCCCACAGCTACACACTCAAGGGGCAAACTCAGTGGGCACCAGAGCTCTGCTGAAGTAAGTTCTGCTCCATGACGTGGGACTCTGCACAGCTAATCTTCCATGTTTTTCAGTGGTGGTAGCCAGTCCTTGCAACAGATTGACCTGGGGGTAAATCCCTCCCATTGATATGCCAACAGCAATCAAGGCTCAACTACAACAGGAGGGTGAACACAATCTATATGAGGGGGGAACACAGCTGTAGTACCCAGCTTTGGTGGTCAGGGAGGCTGTGCCACTAGACCCTATAGGACACTCATTACAATAGACCACTCTACCAATTGCAGAAGACATAGTAGCTCTACTTAATACAGAGAAACAGACACAGAGAGGCTGCCAATATGAAGAGACAAAGAAACATGTTCCAAATGAAAGAACAGAACAAAACCCAGAAAAAGAACTAAACAAAATGGAGACAAGCAATCTACTAGAGGCAGAGTTCCAAACTCTGGTTATAAGGATGCTCAAGGAGCATAGTGAGACCCTTAAGTGCATAAAAAACAGTCAGAAATTAAGGATACACTAACTGAAATAAAGAATAATTTATAGGGAATCAACAGTAGAGCAGATTAGGCCAAGAATCAAATCAGTCATTTGGAATGTAAGCAAGCAATAAACACCCAATCAGAATAGCAAAAGGAAAAAAGAATTTAAAAAATGAGGATAGTGTAAGGAGCCTCTGGGACAATTTCAAGCATGCCAACATTCGCATCATGGGGGTGCCAGAAGGAGAAGCAAAAAAGCAAGAAATTAAAAACATATTTCAAAAAATAATGACAGAAAACTTACCTAATTTGGTGAAAGAAAGAGACATGCAAGTCCAGGAAGTTCAGAGAGTCCCAAACGAGATGAATCCAAAGAGACCCACACCAAGACACATCGTAATTAAAACGCAAAAGGTTAAAGACAAAGAGAGAATCTTAAAAGCAGCAAGAGAAAAGCAGTCACTTACCTACAAGGGAGCTTCCATAAAACAGTCATCTGATTTCTCAACAGAAACTTTTCAGGCCAAAAGAGTGGCAAGAAATATTCAAAGTGATGAAAACAAGGACCTACAACCAAGATTACTCTACTCTGCAAAGCTATCATTTAGAATTGAAGGACATATAAAGAGCTTCCCAGACAAGGAAAAGCTAAAGGAGTTCATCACCACCAAACCATCACCACCATGAAATGTTAAAGGGTCTTATTTAAGAAGAAGAATTTTTCAAAAGATTAAAAATTATGAACAATAAATGACAATAAATATCTATCAACAAATGAATCTTAGAAAACAAAAACAAATGAAGAAGCAGAACAGAAACAGATCCACAGATACAGAGAACATTTTGACAATTGCCAGATGGCTGGAAAAGGTAAAGGGATTAAGAAGTACAAATTGGTAATTATAGAATAGTCATGGGGATGTAAAGTACAGCATAGGGAACATAGTCAATAATAATTTCATAACTATGTATAGTGTCAGGTGGGTACTAGATTTATTGGATGATCACTTATTAAGTTATACTAGAGGCCTGGTGCACAAAAATTTGTGCACTCGGGGGGGAAGGGGGGGTCCCTCAGCCCGGCCTGTGCCTTCTCGAAGTCTGGGACCTCTCGGGAGATAACGACCTGCTGGCTTAGGCCTGCTCCCGGGTGGCAGAGGGCAGGCCCAATCCCTAGGTGCAGCCCCTGGTTGGGCTCAGAGCAGGGCTGATTGGGGAGTTGGGGCGCCGCCCCCTGTCATGCACAGAGCAGGGGGGATCGGGAGGTTGTGATGCCACCCTCAGTCACGCTCAGGGTAGGGCCGATTGGGGGTTTGGGGCACTGCCCCCTGTCACACTCAAGGCAGGTCGATGGGGAGGTTGCGGCGCCACCCCCTGTCATGCACAGAGCAGGGCCAATCAGGGGGTTGGGGCGCTGCCCCCTGTCACTCACAGAGCAGGGCCCATCAGGGGGTTGGGGCTTCGTACTCTGTCACGCACAGAGCAGGGTCGATC
>NW_005875255.1:0-6597 GCF_000147115.1 Myotis lucifugus | reverse complement strand
ATGGGGGCAGGGTTGGGGCACCGCCTCTATCACCACAGAGCAGGGCCGATCAGGGGGTTGGTACGCCGCACCCTGTCACACACAGAGCCGCAGGGTGATCAGGGGATTTGGGTGCTGCCCCCTGTCACTCTGATCCCGGTGCCGGGAGAGCTCGCGGCTCTGCTGATCCCGGTGCTGGGAGGCATATTACCCTTTTACTATATAGGATAGAGGCCTGGTGCATGGGTGGGGGCCGGCTGGTTTGCCCTGAAGGGTGTCCTGGATCAGGGTGGGGGTCCCCACTGGGGTGCCTGGCCAGCCTGGATGAGGGGATGATGGCTGTTTGCAGCTGGTCACACCCCCTTCAGGGTGGGGGTCCCCACTGGGGTACCTGGCTAGTCTGGGTGAGGGGCTGAGGGCTGTTTTCAGGCTGGCGGGGACTGAAGCTCCCAACCGCTCCTTTTTTTCTTTTTTTCTTTTTTCTGGGCCAGCTTTAGCTCTGAGGCCTGGCTCCAACTCTTAGGCCTCGGCTGCTGAAAGCAGGTATCTGGTTTGTTTGGGTTCTATAATTGAAACACTGTTTCAACTCCAGCTCTGAGATCCTGGCTGGCTGAAAGCAGGTTTCTGGGGTTTTGTTTAGCTTCTATATTTTTAACAATGTTTCAAACTGCAAGCTTAGAGGCCGGCAGCGGCAGGTGGGGAACGTTGGAGTCCTCCGTCACTGAAGCAAGCAAGCCTCATGTTTGCTTCAAGCTGCCTGGCTGCCGGCCGCCATCTTGGCTGGCAGTTAATTTGCATATCGCCCTGATTAGCCAATGGGAAGGGTAGCGGTGTGACACCAATTTGCATGTTTCTTTTTTCTTAGTGTAGATTATGTCTAATCACTGGGGTGTATACCTGAAACTAATATAATATTGTATGTCAACTGTAATTGAAAATTAAAAATGATATTTATTTATTTTTATTAAAAACTAGAGACCTGGTGTACAAAATTCATGCATGGTGGGGGGGCTCAGCCAGGCCTGCACCCTCTCCAATCCAGGACCCCTCAGGGGATGTCTGACTGTCTCTTGCAATCCGGGACCACTGGCTCTTAACCACTCGCCTGTCTGCCTGCCTGATTGCCCCTAGCCCCTCTGCCTGCCTGCCTGATCACCCCTAACCACCTCTGTCTGCCTGCCTGATCATCCCTAACTGCTCCCCTACCAGTCTGATTTCCCCTAACTGCTCCCCTGCTGGCCTGATCACCCCTAACCGCCCCTGCCTCGCCCCACACCCAGGACCCAGTATTCCCTCCTCCGCCCAGTCACAGGCACCCAGGACCCAGGATTCCTTCCCTCTGGCAGGCTGCAAGCACCCAGGACCCAGGCTGGCCACAGCCTCAGGGGACCATGGGAAGGTGGCTTGTCCCTCTCTCAGGCCGCAGCCTGGCTGGTCCCCATTCCTATTTCCCCAGTGTTGAATGTCTGAGCTGTTATGGTGTGATGGATTGAGGGCGTGATGACCAATTGCATATTAGCTATTTATTATATAGGATTTGTTAAAATTTATTTTTATTGTTCAAGATATTACAGATGTTCCCCATTTTTCCCTCCTTAGAATCCCTCCACCCAGGTCCCACTGCACCCGTGGCTTTCACCACACTATTGTCAATATCCATGGGCTATGCATATATGCCTGTAAGTTCTTTGATTAATCTCTTCCTGTCCACTCCCCTTCCCTCTGAGATCTGTCAAACTGTTGCATGCTTCTATATCTCTGGACATATTTGTTTATTAGTTTATTTTATTCATTAGATTCCACATATTAGTGAGATCATATGATGTTTGTCTTTCTCTGAATGGCTTATTTCACTTAGCATAATAATATCCAGGTCCACCCATGCTGTTCCAAAGGACAAGAAAGCCTTCTTTTTCACAGCTGCATAGTATTCTATTGTGTAAATGTACCACAGCTTTTTTATCCACTCATTACTGATGGGCACTTGGGCTGTTTCCAGATCTTAGCTATTGTAAATTCTGCTGCTATGAACATAAGGATGCATATAGTCTTTCTGATGGGTATTTCAGGCATCTTAGAATATATTCTCAGATGTGAGATCACTGGGTCAAAAGACAGTTCCATTTTTAATTTTTTGAGGAAACTTCCTACTGTTTTCCATAATAGCTGCACCAGTCTGCATTCCCATCAACATTGCTCTAGGGCAGCGGTTCTCAACCTGTGGGTCGCTACCCCTTTGGCCGTCGAACGACCCTTTCACAGGGGTCGCCTAAGACCATCCTGCATATCAGATATTTACATTATGATTCATAACAGTAGCAACATTACAGTTATGAAGTAGCAACGAAAATAATTTTATGGTTGGGTCACAACATGAGGAACTGTATTTAAAGGGCCAGAAGGTTGAGAACCACTGCTCTAGGGTTTCCCTTTCTCCACATCCTTACCAGAACTTGTTGTTTGTTGATTTACTGATAGTAGCCCTTCTGGCAGGTGCAAGGTGATACTCATTGTAGCTTTTATTTGAATCTCTGTGATAATTAGTGACCTTGAGCATTTTTCATATATCTATTGGCCATCTATATGTTCTCTTTGCAGAAGTGTCTATTTAGGTCCTTTGTCCACTTTTTATTGGATTATTTATCTTTCTGGTGCTGAATTGTATATGTTCTTTATATATTTTTGATATTAACCCCTTATCAGATGTATCATTGGTGAATATGTTCTCCCATATAGTGGGTTCTCTTTTCACTTTGTTGATGGTTTCTTTTGCTGTGCAGAAACTTTTCATTTTGATGTTGTCCCATTTGTTTATCTTTTCCTGAGTTTCCCTTGCTCTTGGAGACATATCAGCAAAAATATTGCTGTGAGAAATGTCTTATATTTTGCTGCCTATTTTTATTCTAGGACTTTTATGGTTTTGTGACTTGCATTTAAATCTTTTACCCATTTTGAGTTCATTCTTGTGTATGGTATAAATTGGTGGTCTAATGTCATTTTTGTTTGCATGTACCTGTTCAATTTTCCCAACACCATTTATTGAAGAGACTGTCTTTACTCCATTATATGCTCTTGCCTCCTTTGTCAAATATTAATTGATCATAAAGGTGTGGGTTGATTTCTGGGGCTGATTTGTTGCATTCCATTGGTCTGTATGCTTGTTCTTATGCAAGTACCAGGCTGTTTTGATAACAATGGTCTTGTAGTATAATTCAACATACAATATTGTGATACCTCCAACTTTGTTCTCTCTCAAGATTGCCTGTGGTTATTTGGGGTCGTTTTTGGTTCCATATAACTTTTTGAAATATTTTTTTCTAATTCTATGAACTACGCCATTGGTATTTTAATAGGAATTGTGTTGACTCTATAGATTCCTTTGGGTAGTATGGACATTTTCATTATGTTAATTCTTCCAATCCATGAATATCGTATATGCTTCTACTTGTTTGTATCTTCTTTAATTTCCTTCTTCGATGTCATATAGTTCTCTGAGTACAGGTATTTTACCTCCTTAGTTAAATTTATTCCTAGGTACCTTATTTTTTGTTGCAATAGTAAATGTGGTTGTTTTCTTAGTATCTCTTTTGGAGAGTTCATTATTGGTCTATAAAAATGCCATGGATTTCTGGGTATTGATTCTTATCCCACAACTTTGTGCTGAATTCATTTATTAGATTTAGTAGTTTTTTGGTGGAGTCTTTAGAGTTTTCTATACACAATATTTAAAATTTTTTAAATAAAAAAATAAAGTATGAAAAGAGGGCCAATTCAGAAAAAATTAAAATGTTCATGAACCACCTTTGTTTCCCTTTATTTTAAATGAAAATTTTTTATTTAGTTTCAACTTTGATTATTAACTTTATAAACTAAGTGAACTAATGAAACTATTGGTTCTGCACTAAAACATTAATATGTAGCCATATTTGAGGCATGGTTACCCAGATATGCCTTTCTAATATATCATCTTGAAATTAAGTTGTGTTTTACAAAGTTGGTTGGCTGTGAGGCCTGTGTTTCTGTAGGTAGCTCAGCACAGGTCTAGTGCAGGGGATGTAAACTACAGCTCATGAGCCAGGTCAGGTCATGTTCTATTTTGAAAATAGTGCTTTATTGGAACATACATGTTCATTAGTTTATATATTGTCTATGACTGTTTTTTAAAAATTATTACAGTGGCAGAGTTAAGTAACTGTAATAGAGACCTAAAATATTTGTTACCTAGATCTTTACAGAAAACTTATCAACTCCTAGACTAGACATTAGGGACTGACCAAGCAGGGTGGAACTGAATTGCACAATGCAGCCACTGAGTTCAAGGCAGAAGGGGGATCCAGAGTCAGGTCTAACTGGGCTCATTTCCTCAAACCACCACCAACTGGATCTATCTACAGCTATACTGAAGTTGTTCTAATCCATTTTTCTCCATGACCCATCCAGTGCAGCCACCAGCTGCTACCTTTTTTTCTAGTGTCTCTTGACCTGGGCTAATCCAAATCCATTAACTGTCAATCTCTGATGTCCTCTCACCTCTCAAATCTGCTTCTCTACTTGTCTTCCCCATCTTAGTTGCTGGAAATTTGATCATTCCAATTGCTTAGGCCAAAATCCTTATAGTCATTCTTGTCCTCTAACTGTCCTCTAACTTTCCTTCTTTACATCACCCACATCCAATCCATCAGCAAATTCAGTCAGCTTACTTTCCAAATATATCAGAATCTGACAACCTCTCATCTTTTCACCACTACATCACTTACCCAAATCACCATACTCTCTTGCCTAGAATGACTCTTTTAAAACCTAATTAAGTTTATGTTACTGTTTTATTGAAAACCTTCCAATAGCTTCCCACCGCACTCATAATAAAATTAAAATCCTTAGTTTATAATGCACTTTACCATTTGGCCCCTGTTACCTCTTCAACCTCAACTCCTACCACTCTACTCCTCCTTTACATCATGTCAACTGCACTAGCCTAATTGATGTTCTTCAACTATGCCAGGTCTTAGCACATGATCTTCCCTCTGCATTGAACATTCTTTGCACAGATATTCACACGACTCTCCCCCTCACTTCCCTCAAGTCTCTGCTCAAAATTACCTTCTCCATGAGATCTTCCTGGGCCTATATGAAATCATGTACCTCTATTGCCAATCTTGGTCCTTCCCAACTCTGCTTTCTGTTCTTTATAGCATTTATTATCATTTGGCACAGTATTTATTTAATAAGTTATCTTATTTGTGGTTTGTCATCCCCCATTAGGGTATAAGCTCCATGAGGATAGAGATATTTGTCTGCCTTGTTCACTGTTATATTCAATTGGCTTAAGACAGTTCTGGCATATAGTAATCATTCAAAAAAAATTGTTGAGTGAGTTATTGGAAACCAGTTTCTAGTGGGGACACATGGGCTTTAAAAATTCTGGGATTCAGTTACTTAATTACTATATATTCCTCCAAGATAGATGCTTGTCCCACATACCTTTAAAATAAAGGCCCAAGACTTTAGGTTTCTGGGTCTCAGGCATGGTGGTCTTCTGATATTAGACTCCTCAGGTCAAAGGTGACTCTTTGCTTTGCTTTGATTTGCTTCTGAATGACCAATTAGCCCCTTCAGGGGCCCTATTTTCTTCACTCTTCAGTCTCCTTCCATCCAAACCAGGAGATTAGGACTCATTTATCTTACTTATTACCACTCTGCCTTATTCAGAGAAAGCAGGGCAGTTACTTTCTTTTTTATTTAATGTGAGCATCCCTCATCCAGTCAGTTGACTGAGAACAGAAACAACATATGAGCAGCTGTGGTGGCAATGACAGTGACAGCAGCGCCACAGGTAGCTCATTAGGTCCAACAAACCCTTTCTCCTGCAACCCCATCTTTCAGCCTCAGGCCCTCCTCCCTCCAAAGGAGCTGACTTCCTTTTGTTCTTCCCAAGCCACAATTCCTGGGGAATAAAAGAATCTATGGTAGCTTGAAGTTGAAGTCAGTATCAAGTGATGGAACAGGCTTAAAATAGCTGCATGAGGCCATAAACTCTTAATGATTCAATCTTTCAGCAGCCCTGAGACACTGGAGGAAATCCAACTCTAAGCCCCCACTTGTTGGTTGCCAATCCCACCAACAGTGGTCTCTTTGTTCTTCTTATCAGCCTGAATAATTATGCTGTGGCAAATGGACACTTTCACTATTTCCTTCCTTTAAAAGGCTCCTCAGGAGAATGAGTAAGCCAGATGGGCACAAAGAGTCCACTCGTTCTTTTCTACCTCAGAGCTGGCTTTGCCCTTCATGAATAATTGATTTAAAATGTTACAGGTTCTGCTCATGAGATGCTCCAGAGACACTGGGTCTCTCTGTAGCTGAGGTTTTCTAGCTCCAAGATCATCCCATCACTTGCCTAAGAGATTGGTTAAGGAGGCTGATATCTTGGAGCCCTGGGAACCAGATAAGACATCAAGATGCCATTGTGACCATTTTCCTGCTTCTAGACTAAGGCAAGCCAGATGGGCAAGAATATCTTTTATTTAGTAAAATAATTTAAAACAACTTTTCTGCAATAGTGATTTACAGCCTGCTCTTACCCCCTGTGTTGAGAATAAAAATGGTGCTTCCCTCAAAGAA
>NW_005875254.1:0-12707 GCF_000147115.1 Myotis lucifugus | reverse complement strand
GCCCATTGCTTTACTACCTGTAGCATATTAATCATCTCACTCTTATCCTTTCAAATGCCTCTCTACTTTCCCATTCCCATTGTTCCACACCTTATCTATAATATAAAAAGAGGGACAGTGTGTACTATGTAGAGTCTTGGAAGGATTAGAAGATAAAATGTATGTAAAGCACTTAGCACCATGAGCTCATAGGCATTGGTAGAATCGATAACAGTGGTATAATAGGTACAATGACTATAGTATTACCTAACTGGGACTCGATCAATGGCCTCTAGGCTGATCTTCCTATATCCGGAATCTCCCATCACCTCCTATCTTGTTTCTTAAATGTCTGGAATCAGTATGTCTTTCAGAACATCTGTATGATGCATAATTTTTTCCACAATAGGGCAAATGAGCACAAGACACTTCAAACTAATAATGAGGAATATATACTTTTTTAGTCACTCCATGCTGTGTTCAGTTAAATAATATTGTTATTATACTTCTCCCTTTGAGTAAATCCTCTTTCTATGATTTTTACTCAATGGTCCTAGATCTATCCTCTAACCATAAAGAATAAATCTAATTCCTTTTTTCAAGTTTGAATTAAATTTAATTTGGATTAAAAATATTTTTCCTTTTCTTTTTCAATAATTAATTATATTTATCTTTATTGAATTTATTGGGGTAACATTGGTTAATAAAATTCTACAGGTTTCAAGTTAATAAAATGCTACAGGTTCAAGTGCACAATAACAAATCATCTGTATTTTTTTTTTTTTTGCTTTTCTCATCATTTCTTTTTTTTAAATAAATCTTTATTGTTAAGATTATTACAGATGTTCCTCTTTTTCCACCCATAGCTCCCCTCCACTCGGTTCCCACCTCACCCCATGCCCTTTCCGCCCCCCCGCTGTCCTTGTCCATAGGTGTAAGATTTTTGTCCAATCTCTTCCTGCACTCCCCACACCCCTTTTCCCCTGAGAATTGTCAGTCCACTCCCTTTATATGCCCCTGATTCTATTATATTCACCAGTTTATTCTGTTCATCAGATTTTTTAGTTGCTTGATTTTTAGATTCACTTGTTGATAGATATGAATTTGTTGTCACTTTGTTGTTCATAATTTTTATCTTTACCTTTTTCTTCTTCCTCTTCTTAAAGAATACCCTTCAGCATTTCATATAATACTGGTTTGATAGTGATGAATTCCTTTAGCTTTTTCTTATCTGTGAAGCTCTTTATCTGACCTTCATTCTAAATGATAGCTTTGCTGGATAGAGTAATCTTGGTTGTAGGTTCTTGCTATTCATCACTTTGAATATTTCTTGCCACTCCCTTCTGGCCTGCAAAGTTTCTGTTGAGAAATCAGCTGACAGTCGTATGGGTACTCCCTTGTAGGTAACTGACTGTTTTTCTCTTGCTGCTTTTAAGATTCTCCCTTTTTCTTTTGCCCTTGGCATTTTAATTATGATGTGTCTTGGTGTGGTCCTCTTTGGATTCCTCTTGTTTGGGGTTCTCTGCACTTCCTGGACTTGTAAGTCTATTTCTTTCACCAGGTAGGGGAAGTTTTCTGTCATTATTTCTTCAAATATGTTTTCAATATCTTGCTCTCTCTCTTCTTCTGGCACCCCCATAATTCAGATGTTGGTACACTTAAAGTTGTCCCAGAGGCTCCTTACACTATCTTCATATTTTTGGATTCTTTTTCTTTTTGCTTTTCCAGTTGGGTGTGTTTTTTTTTGCTTCTTCATATTTCAAATCTTTGCCTTGATTCTTGGGATCCTCTAGTCTGCTGTTGGATCTCTGTATATTATTCTTTATTTTAGTCAGTGTATCCTTAATTTCTGATTGGTCCTTTTTTTCATATCCTTGAGGGTCTCACTAAATTTCTCAGAGGTTTCTGGAAGATTTTTTAGTAACCTTATAACCATGGTTTTGAACTCTATATCCAGTAGTTTGCTTTCCTCCATTTCTTTCGTTTGTGACTTGTTTCTTTGTCTCAGCATTTTGGCTGCTTCCCTGTGTTGATAGAGTGTCCTTGTGTGGTAGGTGTCCTATAGGGCCTAGTGGCTCAGCCTCCCCAGTCACCTGAGGTGGACACTCTTGGTCCACCCCTTTGTGGGCTGGGTGCTCAGTCCTGTTGTAGTTAAGCCTTGATTGCTGTTAGTATCACTGGGAGGAATTGACCTCCAGGCCAATTGGTTGTGAGGACCAGCTGTGTCTACAATGGAAGAACTGCTGTGCTGGAGAAACACTTATGGGGCAGGACTTGCTTCAGTGGGGCTTCGGTGCTCACTGAGTGTGCCCCTTGAGTGTGTCACTTATGGATGTGAAGAGTTGTAATCTGGTGTGGTCTCACACTGACCACTGGGTACACTGGCTCTTGGGTCTCCAAGGAGGTGCCAAGTCAGCCACTGCCTGAGGCCACCCAGCAGGAGCTACAGAGAGATCTGCATATTCCTCCTCTTTGTTTGGGGTTTGGAAGTGCCCAGATGAGGCCCAGCTGTGATGCAAGGCCAGCTGCTGCTGCTGCTGAGCCTTGGGCCTTCTTTTGGAAGCTTTGGAGCTCTCTGACCCAGCTTCAGTTTGTTAGGTTTTATGCTGCGAAAGGATGGGTCAATCATATGCAAAAGCTGCTGCACACAGCTTGGGTGGGGTTGCAAATTGGGTGGGGTGAGGTCTCTGGGAATCACCAGGGCAGAGCAAACAGCAATGGCTGCCAGTCAACCCTGCATCGGGAAGGTCCCCGTGTTTCCGCATTCTGTGCCCCTGCACAGGAACAATGATCGCTGCAAGTACCTCTGAGAGAAAGCTGTCCTCGCCTTCTGGCCCAATGCCAGACAGTACAGTTTCTCCCCGTATGAGTCTGGGTCCCCAGAGTCTCACCTGGAGCTGGAGTTTAGAGCAATCGGGAGCTTGTATCTTCCTCGAGATTAAAAAAACAACAGTGCACCCAGCTGCAAGTCCGTTTCGCGCATGCCTCTGCACCTCCACACCTCCTACCAGACTTAATGCACATTTTTCTTTCCTTCTAGTTGTAGAACTTCCACTCAGCCAGCTTTCCCGTGGTTTTGGATGATTGATGTTTTGTCTTTTAGTTGTAGTTTTGATGTGGTTGTGAAAGGCAGCAAGTACAAGTGTTTACTTATGCTGCCATCTTGGTTCTCCTCAAATCATCTGTATTTTTTTTGAAGATTTTTAAATTGATTTTTAGAGAGTGTAGAAGAAAGAAACATTGATATGAGAGTGAAACATTGATTGCCCACTACTCAGGATCAAGCCCCCAACCCAGGCATGTGCCCTGACAAGGAATCAAACCAATAACCTTTTGGTGCATAGGACAATGCTCAACCAATTGAGCCACACCAGCCTGTGCCATCACCTATATTTTGTATTGTGTGTTTACCACCCCAAGTCAAGTCTCCTGCTATCACCATTTATGCCGCCCATCTTCTTCCACCTGTCCCTACCACCTTCCCTCAGACAATCACCACACTGTTGTCTGTGTCCATGAGTCTATATTTTTAAAATCATATTTAATTGAACTATTCAAGTGATTTTTTCATGAATTAGCTTCAACTTACCTGCTTTGTCTTGCCTCCCATTTTAATATTTGTAATATGAACCCTAGATTAACCAACCCAGTCTTGTTGCAATTCTTCTGTTGCCTTTCATTTATTCATATCCATCTCTATTGCTTCTATTCCTTCAATTGGCCAAACTCACCTCTTCCTCTCTATATATTAAAGGTCCTTGGGTCCCTTAGATGTCATTTCTCCATGAAAAATCTCATTAGTTTCTATTGATCTAATCTTCTATAGCAATCCTTCCCCACTGGCAAACTTATTTAATTCCAGTCTTTTGATTCTCTCTCTGCTAGCTTAAAGACTCCTGTTTCCTTCTCCTTCTATTATATTTATATGTCTAATTGCATATGAGCTGATATTTTTCTAAGTTCATTTTATAATTCTTAAACTGAGAAAAAAACTTCCATACCCTGCATTTTTTTGGTAGTACACCCTGATTCATTGTCAATTAAAAATTTAATAAGACAATAAGCTCTCTAAGGGTAGGACTTCTGTCCTGTGTTGCCTTTGGGGTTCAACATAACCTAATACATTTTTATATAGTGCATGCTCAAATGTGATTTGATTGAAATCCCCAGATATTGGTAATTGCCACTGCACACCTGGTTCTCTAGAATTGTGAAGAATACAAAGATAAGGCATGAGCTTTTCTCCCAAGGAGCTTGGTGCTGAGAACAGATTGTCTTTCCAAAAATGTTTTCCTCTTATCAGATAACCTGATCAAATTATACTTCGGTTTGTTTAAAGAGAAAAGAGTTTGTTTAGTACATTTTTATTACATGCATGTCTCTATAAAGTTATAAAATCAAATCAAAGGTAATCTTGAAAGAAAATTTTATTTGCAACTTGTAGAAAGTCAAGATGTCCATGTCCTAGTACAGTGATGGCGAACCTATGACAAGCGTGTCAGAGGTGACACGCGAACTCATTTTTTTGGTTGATTTTTCTTTGTTAAATGGCATTTAAATATATAAAATAAATATCAAAAATATAAATCTTTGTTTTACTATGGTTGCAAATATCAAAAAAATTCTATCTGTGACACAGCACCAGAGTTAAGTTAGGGTTTTTCAAAATGCTGACACGCCAAACTCAAAAGGTTCGCCATCTGTTGGGGTCTGGGCCCAGCAGGTTCAGGGGTTCCCAAAGGTGTGGACGGAGCTGGCGAAGAAGGAATGACACAGAGGCAGCATTCAGTTGATCAGCATAGAGAGGTTCTCTGGCCAGGTTCTATTTTTATTGTCCTGTTACATCTGTATTTATACCAGTTGATTTTAATCCTATCTATTCTATTCCAAAGGTTAGGGTGTTTCTTATCTCCATTCCAGGGTTACTCTATTGTTCTATTAAGAAAGTAACTGAAGAAGATTATCCTAAGTAAAGATTATGTAGCTTAAGCGTGATTTGTAGTTAAAGTGATTAACTACCTGCCTGGCACTTAGTTAAGGGATTTTACGGATTTATTCCCTTCCTTAGTCCTGTTAATCTCTAACCTGGGGAAACCACCTTTCTCAGGGAGGTGGTCCTATTTAAAACACATAGCGCTAAGAGGGGGAGCAAACATATGCCATATACGCCAGGTCCCTTGAAACATAAGCTGTGCAGATGTTTCTTCCCTGCAGTGACTGTGTCAAGCAGCAAGGGTGGACTGGCTTCCGGCAAATTCCCCCATTTTTATTTTTTAAATGACAGCGGGTGTAAATCAGCGGCCACCTCTCGGATTGGGTTGTTTAAGACTCGGAAGAAGACTTGTTTGTGACTTTGCCAACAGGTCAGTCCAAGGCTGAACCCTATATCGGCTCCCCACAGCCATCACTGTCCTCGTAGATCTTGTTAGCACCTCATAGAATTTCTTTTGTTAGAAATAGTGTTTTTTTCTTGATTCTAACTTCTATACAATTCTAAGACTTATCTTGCAAAAGCCCATATAAGTAATCAGTTTTATCTTGAATATTTAGGCCAATATTATATTTATTTCAAACTGCAATTAACAGTAATTTCTGCAAACCACCTGAAGGACAGTTGATCAGATTACATCCTCTCTCCTCCTAAATTGTCCCAGATAACAGACAGACTGCTGATTGGAAGATTATTTCTGTACTTCTCAGAGGAGTCAGTTTGGACACAAATTCCTAAATTAGTTGATAAAGCAAAGTTTGGCTTGGAAATTTCACCAAAGGTTAATAATATTTACATATGTAACTATTGAAAGAGGCAAATATTTAGGCTGTTGTTTCTATTTATTTGTTAGTCTTGTAACTTGCTGGTTTTGCAGAAAGTCAAATGTACTAAGTGATAAGTTTCACAGTCTATTTTCCCTAGTCAGTGTCTTGGGGCTTTGTTAGTGGAGAGCAACAGTGGTCACAATGTGGACTGCCTCTGAGAATGTAGCATTTAGACAGTATTCACTGAGTCATGATATCTGTTTCTAGTGCTTATTTTTCTGAACATGGTTATAAAGGAGCATGTTACAAAGATTTTCTTCTACTACAAATGACATCCAAATTTTGGAAAATCTAGAATATGCACTTATAGACGGAGGTTTTATTATGAGGAAGATTTCTTTCAGTTAATACAGGGTCAGCTATTTCTGGCACAGACATTTTGAAAGAATTATACCAGAAATTAAAAGACAGGAAAAGGAACTCACTCTTCAGTGGATTGGACTAAATTATGTTGGCATTTAAGAGAATTAAGTTTCAAGGACTGCATTTTTAAAACACATTTTTAAAAGTGACTAGAGATGGTTTCAATGACTCTTCAAGCTGGACTTGCCTCCTGCTGGATAATCATTTGATCCCCACTTAACAATCCCCAGTAAAGCCTCAGATGGTTTGGGTCTGCTTTGCATCTTATGGACAGTAACAACCGTGATATGTTACTATCTTGGCCCATGATTACATTCGTGTCTGTCCCAAAATACTTTCTGTGCCACTGTAGATTACTCCAGAATAGAGATGCTGGACAGAATAAATACAGTAACAACATCTTTTATTAATTTTCTTGGTATGTAAAGTAAAACTGATGTGTGTGAGTGAGAGAGAGAGGGAGAGAGAGAGAGGGGAAGAGAGAGAGAGTAAGAGAAAGAGAGTGTTTGTTTCTTATGAAGCCTTTTATTTGCAATTTTATTTTTTTAATTTTTTACTGAATTTATTGGGGATATATTGGTTAATAAAATTATATGGGCTTCAGGTATACAGTTCTATAATTCTACTTTAGAATAGTACTCTTGTGATAAGATTTTGTATTCTGGTCATACAAATTCAGTTCACTTGAAATTTTAAGAATTTATTTTTTTCTAAAATCAGCAAGTTTTTGCAGTCAGAGATAAAATTAATTTAGACATATAGTGTAAATCCCTTATTGATTCTCATACTTTTAGTACTTTGGGGTAACACTAGTTGTTAATCTGAAAGAGGCTGGGTATACAATGCTACTCAGCTATCTACAAACATCTTGATTCACTATCATTTATGCACTTATTAGACAAAATGTATTTGTAACTTAATATATAAAGATACTTTGACAGGTAGCAGGGAATTGAAATGAAAAATGTGGCCTCTGCACTCAAATTGCTCTCATTCCAACAAAGAAAACTTATATCTTTCACAGCAGAGCCAAAGGCAAAACAAGAAATATACAATTTGTTATTAGATCACAGAGAAGGAAATGAGTACTTTCTCCAGGTTGGGTATATGTGGGAGAAGGGACATTTCAACATAGCAAACATATTTGGGCAAATATCAGTAGTTCAGAAGAGAGAGTGTGTTGAAATGTACTTCATCTCATCATATGGCAGCTGATGACCCAAAGGAAAATAACAAGAGCCATTTATCTACACTAATAAAAGAGAAAAATGGTAATTGGCGTACGACCGCTACCCTTCTGATTGGCTAATCAGCATATCCTTATGCAAATTAACTGTCAGCCAAGATGGCGGCCGGCAGCCAGGCAGTTGGAAGCGAACATGAGGCTTCCTTGCTCCCGTGACTGCAGATTCCAACGTTTCCCGCCTGACTTGCCGGGCTCTGAGCTGGCAGTTTGAAACATTCTAACAAATATAGCCAGCTGGGATCTCAGAGCTGAAGTTATACATTGTTTCGATTATAGAACGGCAAACAAACCAGCAGCGGAAGCCTCAGAGCTAGAGCCAGAGCTAAAGCTGGCCCAGAAGAAAAAAAAAAAAAGAAAAAAAGGAGTGGTTGGGAGCTCCAGTCAACAACCGCCAGCCTGAAAGCAGCCCTCAGCCCCTCACCCAGACTGGCCAGGCACCCCAGTGGGGACCCCCACCCTGAAGGGTGTGTGACCAGCTGCAAACAGCCATCATCTCCTCATCCAGACTGGCCAGGCACCCCAGTGGGGACCCCCACCCTGATCCAGGACACCCTTCAGGGCAAACCAGCCGGCCCCCAGGCCTCTATCCTATATAGTAAAAGGGTAATATGCCTCCCAGCACCGGGATCAGCGGAGCCGCGAGGCCTCCTGGCACCAGATCAGCATGACAGGGTGCAGCGCCCAAACCCCCTGATCGCCCTGCGGCTCTGTGTGTGACAGGGTGTGGCGTCCCAACCCCCTGATCAGCCCTGCTCTGTGTGTGACAGGGGGTGGCGCCCCAACCCCCCCCCCCCCACGGGCCCTGCTGTGTGTGTGACGGGGTAGAGCCATAACCTCCCCATAGGCCCTGCCCTGAGTGTGACAGTGGTGGCGCCCCAACCCCCTGATCGGCCCTGCTCTGTGTGATAGGGGGCGGTGCCCTAACTTCCCTATCGGCCCTACTCTGTGCGTGACAGGGAGGAGCTCCCCAACCCCCTGATGGGCCCTGCTCTATGCGTGACAAGGGGGAGCTCCCCAACCCCCTGATGGGCCCTGCTCTGTGCGTGACGGGGAGGGGGGGGGCAGTGCCCCAACCCCCTGATTGGCCCTGCTCTGTGAGTGACAGGGGGCAGCGCCCAACCCCCAATCAGCCCCACCCTGAGCGTGACTGATGGTGGCATCGCAACCTCCCAATCCGCCCTGCTCTGTGCATGACAGGGGGCAGCGCCCCAACTCCCCAATCAGCCCTGCTCTGAGCCCGACCAGGGGCTGCACCTAGGGATTGGGCCTGCCCTCTGCCACCCGGGAGCAGGCCTAAGCCAGCAGGTCGTTATCTCCCGAGGGGTCCCAGACTGCGAGAGGGCACAGGCTGGGCTGAGGAACCCCCCCTTCCCCCCCGAGTGCACAAATTTTTGTGCACCGGGCCTCTAGTGTTATATAATAAAAGCCTAATATGCTAAGTGTCTGGTCATCCATTTGTTCATTCAACCAATCAAAGTGTAATATGCTAATAATATGCTAAGACCACTCAACCGCTTGCTATGATGTCCACTGAACACCAGGGGGAAGATGCTCCGACTGGTGGGTTAGCTTGCTGCTGGGGTCCAGCCGATCGGGACTGAGCAAGATGGGCCAGACACGCCCTGGAGCCTCCGGTGGTCCCTCCTTGGCTGGCCAACCTCCTGTGTCCCTTCAGGCCCCGATTGTGCACCAGTGGGGTCCCTTGGCCTGGTCTGTGTCCTCTCACAATCCAGGACCCCTTGGGGGATGTCAAAGAGCCGGTTTGGATGTGATCCCGCAGGCCAGGCCGAGGGACCACACTGGTGCATGAATTTGTGCCCCAGGCTTCTAGTATTTTATAACCTTCTATAGCTCCAAAGTACTTCATGAATTCCTACTTATTTGGTTTTCAAACAAACAGGTGAGAGGGAGCTTATTGTCAAATGAATGTGAGCCCATAAGCTTCTGTACAAGAGGAATGGAGCACATTTTCTGGGCCTCTGTGTGGAAGTCCAGGCTGGGATAGTGATATTCCCTGGGACACAGTGTATTGATGTTCCCTGATGTAGGAAGCCCTCAGGAATTGAGTGACTCTTTCATATAGGAACTAAAGTAAATTATTAATAGCAAATTATTATCTTTCTTCATCAGACTCAGTAATATAATTTGTATGGTGTTTTATTCAATTGACTCCTGAAATCAAAAGAACAAAGTAGGTACAATGCTACTGACCCTGTGATGCAGCTTTCTCTCAAGAAGTATTGTTCTTTCCAATTTATACTCTCTGTCATATTAACAAAAATTGAGAATAAGACTGATTTTTTTTCATCTTCTTGGGTAGAGTGGGTTCTTCTTAATCTAGAAAGGGAAAAATCTGTGCATAATGCATGTTATTTGCTTTCCTTCAAAAATATGTAACTGGGAAGAAGAGAATACTATATAATTTTGCTAATCAGATACTCTCATAAGTAAACAAAGAATACTTTAGGATAGATTTTATTTAAAGTCATCACCTTTCATAATTATTTCATTCTGCATCATAATTTCCTAATTAGGCAATGTAATTACAGGTTGAAAATGCTGTAATCATATGTATTTAGGTTAATTATGTTAACCCTTAGTTACTGTTGAACTACTGAAATGGTAACCTGTGCAAATGCAATGCTTATAGAGAGACAACTCAGGTTTTAAAAATTATACCATATAATAAAAACAAAGAAAAGTCTAACATTGCACAGATTAAAATTCTATATGAAACTCATTAAGTCAAAGATAACTTTTCAATATTTAAACACATTCAGTCAGCATTCATTTAATGTTGACTTCAAGATGCTGATAGAATTATGTTTAGATGAATTCATGATTTATAATTTATGTCAATCTATAGAAGAGCAATAAATGCATTGGGAAGGAATTAATTAGCATGCATGTTATAGTTAAATAGTTAATTAGCATGCATGTTATAGTTAAATAGTGAATAGTTAAATAGTGAATAGCATGCATGCTTTCTAATGGAAAACACAATGAAGAAAAACTAGCATTCACAAATTGTACTTTCTTTGCACAAATAAACCTGGAATGATTTTCTCAGTTAAAAATGTCTTTGCCATTGGTAGGTAAAAACATGTTTGCATATACTAGTACGTAGGAATATATAAATTTCAACAACCTGTTTGACCAGATTCTCTTTATAGGTAAAATGTATATAGTCCTTTTATCAGAGTCAACAGAGAGAATGGTATTGGTATCTTTCTCTAATTTGAGCACATGACTTTATTATTTACTAGAGGCCCGGTGCATGAATTCATGCATGGGTGGGGTCCCCAAAGAGGTGGGGGGGAGGGAGGCAGGACACCAGGACGCAATCGGCCCTCCGGTGGGTGGTGGGATGCCCTTGCCGGCCTGGGATCTGGATCCGTCCGCTGATATTCGCGCTGGTTGTCGGGAGCCATCTGGCAGCCGTTTTTATATTATTTCTTCCTTGAGGAGCGTCTAGGGAGGGGAAGCAGCCGTGGTGCCCGAGGCTGACATCCAGGAGGCTGGTGGAGCTGTTGGGATCCTGCCAGCCGTGCTGGTCCGTAGGTGCCTGGCCCGTTCTTCAGAGATTGGACCTGCAGGACTACTGAGGGAGTGAGTGGCTGCAGCAGGGCTGGTGGGCCACTGGGACGGGTCTGTCAGCTGAGTGGTGCTCCCACTGTGGGAGCACACTGACCATCAGGGGGCAGCTCCTGCGTTGAGAGTCTTCCTTTTGGTGGTCAGTGAGCATTATAGCAAATAGTCATTCAGGTCGTTCCAGTCATTCAGTTCATTTTGGTAGTTTGGTCGTTTGGTCACTTAGGCTTTTATATATATATATAGACTAGTGGCCCAGTGCATGAAACTCTTGCACGGGTGGGTGTCCCTCAGCCCGGCCTGCACCCTCTCCATTCTGGGAACTCTCGGGGGATGTCTGACTGCCGGTTTAGGCCTGATCCCACAGGGATCCCTCTCATAATCTGGGACCACTAGCTCCTAACTGCTCGCCTGCCTGCCTGCCTGATTGCCCCTAATTGCTTCTGCCTGATTGCTCCCTAACCACTCCCCTGCTGGCCTGATTGATGCCTAACTGCTCCCCTGCCGGCCTGATCGCCCACAACTGCCCTCCCCTGCAGCGACCTGCCTCCTCCGCTGAGACCCACCTCCTCCACATCACGTGGAGCTGCAGGACACCCAGGCTTCACCACGCGGAGCGGCCGCCGGGATCCACCTCCGCTGTGCGTGCGGCCATCTTGTGGGGCCATCTTGTGACAACGTCGTGCACAAGGGCCACCTAGGCTTTTATTAGTATAGATATTTTAGGACTGCCTTTAAAAGGAATTTCAGTTGTTAGTCAATTGCTATGGGTGCAGTGGTGGGAACTAAATAAAATTAGGGCAAAAATAAACTTCTAATTCGGGGCAGATTTCATCCAGCATTCAGATAGGTGGCACCAAATCTATTTTATAACTTAATTCAGGTTTTGTGGAGTGTGTGTGTGTCAGTTTGTTTCTAACATATTATAGTGGACACAAAATTGAATATAAGCACAGAAGGTAATTTAAAGATATTTTATAAAAACACAGATGAATATCTGCTTGATAATCATATCTCTCAAAAATTATACAGGTTTGGGTATCACTCCTGCCCTATGCTACAGAATTTTAGGGAATCAGTTGTATATTTATGCAAGCACTTGAACAACTATTAATGAATGTGATTTTGAGAAGTTCATCATGTCATTTGAGACCTGCTAATTGAAACTACTCAAAGTGTGCTCAGAAACCATTGGAGCTTGTTAGACATGCAGAATCTCAAGCTTCACCCCAGAACTACTGGACCAGATTCTGACTTTTAACAAGATTCCTGGGTGATTTGTGTCCACTTAAAGTTTGTAAAGGGCTGCTCTAGATCACATGGTTTGTCTTTCAGCCAACAAAAGAGTGCAATAAAGTCATCATGTAACTAGTGATCTTATTTTCATGAGCACTAGAACCACAAATTCAAGCCCAGCTAAGGCAGTTGATACTTGTTGAGTAAGGTAGTCTCTGGGATAAGTGAATGATTTAATTATACATACTCTAGAACATGCTTATTCAGGAACATTGACTAATTGTTCAATAGGTAATTGAAATATACAGGTGAAATTGGGATTTGTTAAATAGCAATACATACATAATTTAAAACTTTAACCTAAAACAGAAAATTTTAACTTAAAATGTAACTACTTATTTGCCAAACTTTAGATGCAGTTCAGGGTGATGTCTTTGAGTATGAGCCCTTTGAATGGAGTTTGAGATCATCTTTC
>NW_005875253.1:8836-14139 GCF_000147115.1 Myotis lucifugus | reverse complement strand
AGCGCCTCGAACTGTTGACCGCCCGCCTCCCTAAACCCCGTCTTGTGCTTGTAGGAATGCCCGCCGTGTGCAGCCCTGGCATGGTGCCCGTGGCCTTGCCCCCGGCGGCTGTGAGCGCCCCCGCCCGCTGTAACGAGGAGGACCTGAGGGCCATCCAGGACATGTTCCCCAACATGGACCGTGAGGTGATCCGCTCTGTGCTGGAGGCCCAGCGAGGGAACAAGGATGCGGCCGTCAACTCCCTGCTGCAGATGGGTGAGGAGTCCTAGACTCCCGCCGCCTGCGCCCTCGCCGCCACGCCGCTCCAGCCCTTTGGACCTGCCACCCGGGGCGCCCGAGCCCTGTCCCAACGAGATCCCTGTGTCCCCTCCTCAATGTCGCGTCGCCAGTCCACCTGTTGGGGATGCAGGTGGGTTTGGGTTCCGGCAGCTGCTCTGGACTGCCAGCGGGGTCGCCGTGGGAGCCTCCCTCCTCGCTCTGTGGGGGTGAGCGGCACGTGGCCGTGGCCGTGGCCGTGTGCACACTCGCCTCTGCTGGGGATGCGCCCCCAGTGCTCCGAGCTGCCCCTCCCGAGAGGGCCCTTGCGGGAGCAGCCTGCCTCGCCAGGGCCTGGAGGAGGCCGAGGGCCCTTCTGGTTGGTTCCTGGCCCGTAGTCCGGCCACTTACGGGGATAGACCTCCTCACTTAGGTTCGCAGTCCACTGACAGCTGCTTGGGGTTTAGAACTTGCCAACTGAAAACTCCCATCCCTCCCTCCATGGGCTTCGTGGCCTGGCTGCTCCCCGGTGGCCTGGGCCGGTGTGGCTTGGCCAGGCCTCAGCCACGGTGTCAGCCTGACTGTCCAGCCCGCCAGCCCCCGTCACAGCCCTCGCGGTGGCCGGAGGGGGCTGTCCTAGCTCAGAGGATCCCTGGTCTCCGCCTGCTGTTCGTCAGCTCTGGGGAGTGCCATGCTGAGGGCCGGCTTCTCCTCTCCTTGATCGACTCTCGTACCAGAACCTGAACTTGGGGTAACAAGTAATAGACCTAGTGCTTCGCTAATGGGAGGGAAGGCGCTGGGACCTGCTGGCTCCCACTGACACTCATTTCAGTGAGCATGTGCCGGGTCCGAGGATGCGTGTGGAGGGTGGAGACAGTGCCAAAGTCCCCTGGAGCCCACGTGCACATGTGCGAGCTGCACCCTGGCCCGGTGCTGGCCACGGACACAGCGTGGGGACCGGGTGGGTGACGCCTAGTGAAACGAGGAGTTCCTCAGAAATGACGCACTCTAAGTCACACCCATGCGTTGAACGCGTGCGTCCTCGGGTGGGAGGGTTGGGTTCGAAGTAAGCTGCAGTCACCGTCTGGCCTGGGGCCTCAGCTCTTTCTGATTCAGGGTCGGGACCCGTCCTGGCAGCTGGAGGCTGGTGGCTCGGCAGGAGAAAGCAAGGGCTGTTAGGGCTCCTCCAACGTGTGGGCTGCACCCGAGACAGCCTCCTTCAGGACTGCGTGTGGTCGGGTGCACTGCTCACGCCTGTCCTGTGAGCCTGAGGGTGTTCCGCGGGGTGGCCAGGGCATGGGGGGCTCAGATCACCCGCTTGGTGAGCACGGCCTTCTCATGACCTCGTCGTCCTGCCATTGTCACGTTTCAGCAGCTTGGCCTTGTGTCTCGGAGGCCAACTCCTCAGTGTCGAAAGCATTGGGCAGGCCTACGGTCCTGGGGTTTGAGTGGTGGCCTGAGCGGGCCTGGCAGCTCCCCCTTCCAGGGAGGCGTGTGGGACCCCTGGGAGCGCTCGGCCCCGGCCCAGGGCAGACGCGCAGGCCCCGCTAGCGGCGGTCCAGTGTGCGGAGCGCGTAGTTTTTAGGGTGACCTGCACTTGCCACACCTCCGCTTTGCTTCCCCAGGCGCGCTGCATTTTTAATTGGCCAGAGCCCCGTCTCACAAGGCCTGCCTTGTCAGAGCAGACCGGCCTCCACAGCTGCCCCAGGTCTGCCCACGGCCGCCCGCACCCACAGGGAAGTGCGGCCCCTCAGGAGGCCCCGGCCAGGCCGCCTGCAAACGGCAGGCCTTGGGCGCTGCTGCTTCCTCCGGCCTCAGCCCGGCTGTGGGTGAGGAGGCTGGGCAGCCGAGTCTCCTGAAGGCCCCTCCGCAGCCCCCCCTCCCGCCGCTGTGGGTGCCAGTGCGTCTCGGAGCCTGTGCTTGTCATTCTCCTGGGTCCACGTCCAGATTTCCTTTGATTGTAAAATATATTTTTACTTTTCAGCCTAATTTAATAAATGATCTATATGAGAGTAGAGCACTAAAGTCCTGCAGGGAAGTTTACACATGTGTCCCTTAGTCTTTTTAACGTAACGCCTACCAGACTCGCTGCAGTGACCTAGTCCGGAACCATGCGGACGGTCGGCAGGTGGCTGGCTCTCAACGTGACCCCAGACGTCACGCCGAGCTCTGCTTCGGTGAGAGCTGCCGGAGGCACGGCTGCTCGGTGCTGACCAGGTCGGTGTGCGCACACTCCTGGCTCTGACCGTGACCGCCTGCCTCGCTGGCAGGTCGTGTGGTGGGGCCGGGCCCAGGGAGACCCTCCCGCCACCCTCCCTTTGCCTCCCAGGTGGCCGGCCGCCCAGAACTGGGCGCCCGGAACTGGTCTGTCCACGTGGAGATCATCTCGTGTCCTTCCTGCGAGAGGCCCCCAGCCAGGGCGCCCTCTGCATCCTGGGCGCACAGATGGGCAGTTGCCTCGCCCCCCCCCCCCCATATAGTGTGCTCACAGCGCTGGGCAAGAGCAGGGGAAGAAACAAGTGGACACGTGACGGGCCTGAAGGGGAAGTGGTGGCAGCAGCCCCGGTGCAGCCCCAGCCTGTGGCAGCTGCTTCCTGCGTGTGCCGCCTCCTGTCAGCTGGTCCTGCTTGTCCCCCTCTGTGACCCCTGTCGTCATTAACCCCGTGCATTGGGAATGATGTGAGGGTGTTTCTGAGCCCTTGGCCCACCCCTGGCTCCTGCCAGTGTCCCCAGAGGCCACCCGAGACTGACCCGGTCTCCATGCCCCTGTCCCTCCCAGGGTCCAGCACAAGCCCCGGCGGGGGGTGCAGCCTGTGGGGCCCCAGACAGCCCACAGGATGGCGGGGAGTGATGCCAGGACCAGGACGTGTACTTGATGCTCAGCATTTATTTGAAAAGTTGGGGCTGGTGAGCAGAGCAGGGCTTCAGGACACCGACCCCTCCCCCCCCTCCCGCCATCAGAGCCTCGGCCCCACGGGCAGGCAGCACCCCGATGCGGCTCCGGAGGCAGCGGGCTGGGGGGACCGCTGCCCGTGCGGGGTCTGCTGTGGAGGGGCCGCAGGAGTCCGTGCTCCATGGGGCTTGGCGGGCGGTGGGGTCCCAGGCTGTCCCTCTGACAGGAGGAAGGGGGGGTCTGGGCCGAGTGGGTGCTCGTTGTAGATGAGAGTGGCCCCGATGGCAGGGCAGGGGCAGGGGGCGGAGGGCGTCCCTGCCTAGTGCCGCTTCGAGGTGACCTTGCTGCTCTGTCCCTGTCCTGGGTGTGGGCTTCACCAGGGCAGGTGGGGGGAGGGGGGGCAGGCTGGGGTCAGACAATGAAGCTTTGGCCTTGCTCGGGAGCGGCCGGCGAGGGCACGCAGGCCAGGTCGCACCTGCACTCGTCGATGTGGGTGTAGGTGTGCCGGACGGCCGTCCCGTCGGGGCACTGCAGGCTCACCGCCTCCTCGTGGGCCCTGATCTCCTGGCAGCAGGCGCAGCGGCGCTGCATGGCCTGGGCCTCCGGGGAGTACCTGCGGGCACACGGCCCTGAGACGGTGCCCTCGCCCAGCAGCCCTGTGCCTGTCTGAGGACGCGGGCTTCGCTGGCCGCACCGGGGTCCGCTCTGCGGGCTTTCAGGGTCACTTTGACCCCCTACCTTCCTGCCAGGCACCCTTTCCCCTCGGAACCAGCTCCTCAAACTTGCTGACCCCACAGGCCCCTCCAGGAACCTGCCCTGGACCCTGCTTCCTGCCTCTCTGGCCGAGGGCTCACAGCTGGCCGCAGCCCGCCGCTTGGCTCTACCCGCAGCTCCGCCCCGAGCCTGGCCCGAGGAGGACCCTGGGTCTGCCCACCCCCAGGTGGACACGGCGCCAGACGTCTGGACGCAGCGCCCGTCTCTGCCCAGCGTGCCCAGGCCTGGCTCTGCGGATCGGAGGCCCCAGGCTTGTGCTGACGGATGTGGGCCCCCTTTCCTCCTGGGCCCTCCTGACCCAGCTCAGGGCGGCAAGCCCAGGCCAGGGCCACAGGGTGCCCCGGGAGGTGATGTGTGCTGGGGCGGGCTCTCTGCTTCCAGGTAGGAGTTCCCCTCAGTGGGCGGAGGCGGCTGGGGGTGCGGGGCCACTCACTTGGACACTCCCGGGCAGTAGCCCTCGCAGAAGGTGAGGTTGACGGGGGCCTGGCAGCCCTGGTGCTCCAGCACCGTCCTGTTGAGGCGGACCTGGCAGGAGTCTGCACGGAGGAAAGGCAGAGGTGGGGGTCCCCGAGGACCCAGACCGGCCGCTCCCTCCCAGGGGTCAGGGCAGGAGCCCATGGGCAGAGGTCGGAGGGAGTTGGAGGGCAGGGGCGGGGCGCCCCGACTTACCCACTTCCTCGCAGGAGTAGCAGCAGCCGGTTTTCCTGAGGATGCCCTGCAAAGGGGGACAGAGGGAGGGCTGGGGGCGGGGGCCAGGATCTAGGGGCAGGGCCTATAGGAGGGCGTGGCCTCCAGAAAGCGGCCTGGGCAGGATTTCCAGGGCACAGTGTGGGCGGGGCCTCCAGGGAGGGGTGTGGGCGGGGCCGCCAGGGCAAGGCCAGGAGGCCACCAGGCTGGCCAGATCCCCGGGGGCACACACCCTGCAGCTGGACACGTCTGGGCAGGGCGACGGCCTGAGGATCAGCACGGGGACCCCGTGCTCGGCCTGGCAGTGGTACTCGGTGCAGTTGTCCACCAGGCTGTTGATCCAGGTCTCATTGGGCTGAAACGCACAGGGGAGAGCCAGGTCGGGATTTTCTCACGGCCCAGAAGGCCTGGAGAGAGGGGCTGCTGGGTGGAGGGCTGAGACCCCGCTCACCTGGATCAGCCCGCCGTCGGGCGTGAGGCAGGCCTTCTGCACGCACTCCCCACAGCACTGCCCGGCCACCGTCACATACTCGAAACCCTGGGGGCCAGAGGGTGGTCACGTCTGCACCCCCAGGCCTCCTGCCCCTCCACACCCCAAGGGCCTGGCAGCCCCATCAGCCACCCCCACACTCTGAAACCATGGCCCGGAGGGTAGAAGCTTGACCAGGCCTGGCTTTGAGGGTCGGGGGGACCC
>NW_005875253.1:6257-8117 GCF_000147115.1 Myotis lucifugus | reverse complement strand
CGCCCAGCTCTAAGGTGGCCCGAGCTGCTACCTTCATCTGCTCTCATGGCAGGAGGGTAGACAGGCTGGGCATTGGAGACGAGGCGCGGTGTCCAGAGGGGCCTGGGCGCCCCACAGTGGATGTACAGAGCCCTGCCCCCCCGCCCCCCCCGCCCCCCCGCCACAGAGCCTTACCCCATAGACGGTGCCGTTGTAGGTGCACAGCTTGGGCCCTGGAAGCAAAGGGAAGGCTGAGGGCCTGCCTGGCGGAGGGGGTGGGGGTGGGGAGGCGGGGAGAGGACACTCCTGGCCCAAGCAACACCCAGAGAGCTCCCCCCGCCCCCCACTCACGGCAGGTGTAGGTCGTGCAGCAGCCGCCCTCCTCCTGGGTGGGGGCCAGCTCCTCTCCTGGCCCACATGCCGGGGTGCTCTGGGGGCAGGTGGTCGTGTTGCAGACTGCGGAGAGGCGGAGAGGCGGGTGCTGTCGGGGGACCTCGCCCTCCCCACCCAGCTAGTTCCCAGTGTAACGGGGTTCCCCATGTTGGAACCAAAGAAGTACTTGTCCAGGGGGCTGACCACTCAATGCGACCCTTCTGGGTTCCCCCTCCCTGGTCCTGCCCCAGGGCCTGGGCAGACCGCGGTCACCAGCCTCATTTTTAGGGGAAAATGAAGCCCCCAGAGGCCGCCCAGCACAGGGGTCCAGCCAGGACGCCGTGGCCTCGGTGGCCTCCGCGCTGCAGGCCCTGCCGGCTGGCGGCTGTGCCCTGCGCCCTCCTCTCGGGTCCCCACCCGCCGGCCTGCAGGGCAGGGCTCACCGCACAGCGTCTCCTGGCAGCACGGGTTGTCCGCCAGGGGCCTGGTCACGGCCACGAAGCCAGTCTGGCCGCACTCGCGGGGCAGTTCCCGGGCATCACACTGCACGGGCACGCACTGCACCGACACGGAGCCCGCGTCGCACACGCAGGCCTGGCAGTTGCTGACCCATCGCTCTCCAGGCTGCAACAGACCAGGTCAGGGTCCCTGAGGGCTCAGGCCCAGCCTCAGCTCGGCCAGGGCGGCCCTCGCCCCCAGCCCCAGCTCCGAGCAGCCCTGCGACAGGGACGCATGCACACCCAGGCGCCCACCCAGCCCTGGCAGAGCGCCCGCCCGCCCAAGCTGAGGTGAGCGAGGTGGGGCCGGCGGGGGGCAGAATCACTCACGAATTTGGGGAACCCATCTGGTCCCACGCAGGCTGGAAGAGAAGGAGGAGGGGGGGTCACAGGGGGTCCTGGGGTTCACAGCCGGTGGCAGAGGCCACAGGCCGCAGGGACAGGTCCTCCGGGGCCTGGCCACTCCCCAGCCTCGGTCGTCCCCCTGGGAACGGAAGCCCCCGGGAACCGAGGGCTCCAGGCCGCGTGGCTGCCAGCAGACGGGCTGGCGCTGGGCTGAGGCTGCCATTGACATCGAGGCGGGACGGGCCCAGCACCGGCCTGGGACAGGGACGTCCGGCCTGTGCCTCCCCGGATTGCCTCACCAGGACGGGGTCAGGGCCGGGGCCGGGGCGTGCTTACGGCACTCGGGCACACAGACGTCCGTGTGCGAGTTGAAGAGGGTCTGTCCGTCGGGGCAGAAGCAGCCCTCTGCCAGCCCCGTGCTCTCCGGGCTCTGGGTCCTGTGAGGGGAGGAGGCAGTCCTGGGCCCTGCACCCCTGTGGACCGGCATCCACGGGGAGGGGGGGCAGCGGGCTTGGACGGCTGCCCTGGGCATCCCTGGGGCCAGGTGGGAGGTCCGGTGGGGGAAGGGCACCCAGATATCCTGGCCCCTCCTGGCTGGTCCCAGACCCTCGGGCAACCTGGCCGGCGCTCACCTGAAGTCGCAGGACGCGGGCTGCACGGGCCGCAC
>NW_005875253.1:0-5548 GCF_000147115.1 Myotis lucifugus | reverse complement strand
GATGAAATCTGGGGGGTGGAGATGCCACCTGGGGACCCCGGGCAGGACGCGGAGGGAGGAGCAGGTGGCGCCCTGCAGGGCCCGCGTGTCCCGCTCACCGCACTGGCCCTCGGTGTTGTGGCTGAAGTGGCTGTAGGACAGCTGGACCTGGAAGACCTGCCCGTCGAAGGTGACACTGACCCCGACGGCCGGGATGTCCACGCGCATCGTGCTGCTCGCCGTCATGGACACGCTCACGCCGTTCTTGCTGAAGCCCTGGCTCACCCGCACGCGGTCGAACAGGATCTGGGGGGCGGGGGAGGCGCAGTGGGGACCGTCACTGGGGGTCGGGGCCCATCCCCTCAGCCCACCAGGTGCAGGGGCTCCCCTCAGGCGGGGTCCTGCCCGCCGTGCCTGCACGCACGCACCAGGCCCTCCTCCTGCCCGCTGGCAGTGGTCTCAGTGGTGAGGACGACCTCCGAGGACTCGTAGCGGACGCTGAGGGCGCGGGGGCAGCTGGCGGAGGCCGCGGCCCCGCAGTGGTGGTTGTCCAGGAGGATGGTGAGGTTCCCGTGCCGGGGCCGGATCTCCCGCATGAGCACGTGCGTGCAGTTGTCCCGGAAGGAATAGGGGGTGCCGTCGAAGGTGACGTAGTGGGAGTCCCCCCAGCTGCTGCAGGAGCCTGCGGACACACACAGTCCCTCACCCAGTGCCTCATGCACGGCCGCCTCGGGGTGTCTCACCCCGGCCTCTGCGCCCCTGGTGAAACGGGCGAGTGGGCCCTGGAGGCCCTAGGAAGGGACCTGCCGCTCAGCTGCAGATGGGACCTCCTGGGGCACCCGGGGGCCCTCCACCCAGTGGTGAGTGCCCTCCCAGGGGCCGGGGAGGGGAGGGGAGGGGAGGTGCCGCCTGAAGGCAGGGCAGCGACGGTGAGAGGCCAGGGCCCGGACAGAACGGGACGAGGCAGGAAGGACCTTCCCTGGAGATTCAGGGAGGAGCGGCCTTGGGGATGGGACAATCCCTCCCGCTGCTGGGGAGCCCCTGTCCGTGGTCCCTCCTGGGGCAGCCCCGTGAAGGGCACTCAGGACCCCGGGGAGGAGGGCCCTCCAGGCCCATTTCCGCCCCCAGTGCACCGGGCGACCCCTTGTGTGCCGGTCAGCACTGCCCCGCCCTGCCCAGCCCCGCCCCACCCCGCCTGGCCCGGGCCTCACATTCGCACTCGTAGTGGAACTGGCAGGGCTCCTGCGGGCTCTGCACCTTGACCGGCAGGTGTCCGTTCACACAGGAGACCTGGGCCACAGGCTGCGGCTCCAGCAGGACGATGCGGTTGTCACCCTCACACCGCGCCACCGTGCAGTCCTCCAGCGTCCAGGTCTCATTCACCTGCGGGCAGCAGGGCACAGCTCGGCCACCTGCCACGGCCTCGGGAGCCCAGCCCCAGGCCCCCGCCTCCCTCCGGACAGGGCGTCCCCTGGAGGAGTCACCCCGGGGCTGGGGCCTGCCCCACGGGAGCCAGCGGCAGCCCCTGACTGCGTGCACAGGACAGCAGGCAAGGCGGGGAGGAGCGGCACGCACCTGGCGGGGAGGGTCCACGAGGTCACAGCCAGGAGCTGGAAAGGTCAGGGGCACCCAGGTCGTCGTCGGGAGCTCCACGGGCGAGGAGGTGGGGCAGGCGCCCTGGAAGCGGTCCAGCTCGAAGTGCTGGTTGCAGATGGCGTAGAAGTGGCAGCCGGCCTTGTCCGTCCTGTTGTAGACGACATCCCCTGGGGGGAGGGGGGAATCGGGAAGATCGGACACGCCGGTCAGCCAGCATGGCCTCCACAGCACCTGCCACGGGGCGGGGCAGAGACCCCGGAATGGGGTGCCGGGTGGACTGTCATCGGGAGGGGACGGGGCTCCACACACCTGGTGAGAACAGCTGTCCAAACGCCCGGCACCGGCAGGGTGTGGTAGAGACGAGAGGGCTGGGTGAGGCGCTGGGCCCAGGGGTGCTAGGGAGCCAGGGAGACCTGGGAGTCTCCGGGGTTGAGGACGGGCAGTGGCTGTCGCAGCAGAGCAGACGCACGTGGTAGTTGAGGCACATCCTGAAGAGGCCGCCCTGGTCACGGTTGTGGCACACCAGTCCGAAGCGCACGTCGCACAGCACCACCTGGCCCACGTCCTCCAGGCTCGTGTCCGGCGCCTTCTCTGCTCGGCACTCGATGTCCTGAGGCTGCTCGCAGAAGCTGTGGCCGGCAGCGCGGAGGACAGAGAGGGTCTCAAAGTCCCCGCCGTCGGGAACCGGGGTGGGGTAGTCCTCATCGAACCAGTCTGTCCACGTGCACCGTGGCGTGCAGGCCCCAGGGGTCGTGGAGGTCAGGGAGGTGGTGGAGGTGGTGGAGGTCGGGGTCGGCCTCAGGGAGCTGGTGGGCAGGGTGGTCCCAATGGTGGGACTGGAGGACGGGGTCCCAGGGGTGGTCTGTATGGGGGAAGTGGCCACGTGGGGGGCACTGGGCGAGGCTGGCTTGGCAGTTGTGGTCAGGGTCCCTGTGGAGGCAGAGGGACTTGGGACAGAGCGCCACTGGGTGGTCCTGAGGGAGGTGCCAGCCGTCTGGGTGGCTGGGACACTCTCTGTGATCCTGGGGGACGAGGGGCGTGACTGGGTGGTGGCCGTGGTGCTGACCTCGGTGGGCCCGGAAGTCCGCTGGCCCGTGCTGGTGGGCGTGGCCGTGCTGGTGGGCAGGGCCGTGCTGGTGGGCGTGGCCGTGCTGGGGCAGTGGCTGTAGTCATCACAGCAGAGCACGCGGATTTGGTAGTTGAAGCACATCTTGAAGCGGCCGGCCTGGTCGCGGTTGCGGCACACCAGGCCCTCCTCCAGCCTGCACAGCACCACCTGGCCCAGCTGCTCCAGGGGCACGTCGGGCAGGGACGAGGCCCGGCACTCCAGGCCCTGGGGCCGCTCGCAGACGGGCCGGCCGGCTGCCTGCATGTTGGCGTAGGTCTCAAAGTCCCCTCCGGAGGCCCCGGGCATGGGGTAGCTCTGGTCCAGCCAGTCGGTCCAGGCACAGCGAGGCTGACAGGCAGTGGGCGTGGCCACTGAGGTTGTGGTGCTGGAGGTCGTGATGGGAGAGGTCAGAGCCTTCATCGTGGAGCCTGTAGCCGTGGGGACGGCTGTAGAAGGGCCCGGGGTTGATGCCCGGCAGGGAGCTGGTGGTCACAGGAATGGGGGGCGATGGGGAGGGTCTGGTGCTGGCCCCTGGGCTGGAGGTGGCCCTGGTGGTGCTGATCACAGTGCTGGTGCGTCTGGGCAGGGTCTCCCAGGGCCTGGTGGTGGACTCTCTGGCCTGGGAGGTGCCGCTGGAGGCCGTGGAGGGCCCCACAAGGGTGGTGGCCCTGGTGGTGGGCGTCACTGGGGTGAGGGTGCTCCCTGAAGACGGGGAGGGGGCCGCCGTGGTGCCGGGCGTGGAGGGGCAGTGGCTGTAGTCGCAGCAGAGCAGACGCACGTGGTAGTTGAGGCACATCCTGAAGAGGCCGCCCTGGTCGCGGTTGCGGCACACCAGCCCGAAGCGCACGTCGCACTGAACCACCTGGCCCACGTCCTCCAGGCTCCTGTCAGGCGCCTTCTCTGCTCGGCACTCGATGTCCTGAGGCTGCTCGCAGAAGCTGTGGCCGGCAGCGCGGAGGACAGAGAGGGTCTCAAAGTCCCCGCCGTCCTGGCCGGGTGTGGGATAGTCAGCGTCAAGCCAGTCAGTCCACATGCACCGTGGGGTGCAGGTCACGGAGGTCATGGAGGTTGTGGAGGTTGTAGAGGTCATGGACGTCGTGGAGGTCATGGAGGTCATGGTTGGCTTCAGGGAGCTGGTGGGCAGGGTGGTCCCCAATGGTGGGACTGGAGGACGGGGTCCCAGGGGTGGTCTGATATGGGGGAAGGTGGCCACATGGGGGGCACTGGGCGAGGCTGGCTTGGCAGTTGTGGTCAGGGTCCCTGTGGAGGCAGAGGGACTTGGGACAGAGCGCCACTGGGTGGTCCTGAGGGAGGTGCCAGCTGTCTGGGTGGCTGGGACACTCTCTGTGATCCTGGGGGACGAGGGGCGTGACTGGGTGGTGGCCGTGGTGCTGACCTCGGTGGGCCCGGAAGTCCGCTGGCCCATGCTGGTGGGCGTGGCCGTGCTGGTGGTCATGGCCGTGCTGGTGGTCATGGCCGTGCTGGGGCAGTGGCTGTAGTCGTCACAGCAGAGCACGCGGATTTGGTAGTTGAAGCACATCTTGAAGCGGCCGGCCTGGTCGCGGTTGCGGCACACCAGGCCCTCCTCCAGCCTGCACAGCACCACCTGGCCCAGCTGCTCCAGGGGCACGTCGGGCAGGGACGAGGCCCGGCACTCCAGGCCCTGGGGCCGCTCGCAGACGGGCCGGCCGGCTGCCTGCATGTTGGCGTAGGTCTCAAAGTCCCCTCCGGAGGCCCCGGGCATGGGGTAGCTCTGGTCCAGCCAGTCGGTCCAGGCACAGCGAGGCTGACAGGCAGTGGGCGTGGCCACTGAGGTTGTGGTGCTGGAGGTCGTGATGGGAGAAGTCAGAGCCTTCATCGTGGAGCCTGTAGCCATGGGGACGGCTGTAGAAGGGCCCGGGGTGGTGCCCGGCAGGGAGCTGGTGGTCACGGGAATGGGGGGCGATGGGGAGGGTCTGGTGCTGGCCCCTGGGCTGGAGGTGGCCCTGGTGGTGCTGATCACAGTGCTGGTGCGTCTGGGCAGGGTCTCTCTGGCCTGGGAGGTGCTGCTGGAGGCCGTGGAGGGCCTCACCAGGGTGGTGGCCCTGGTGGTGGACATCACTGGGGTGAGGGTGCTCCCTGAAGACGGGGAGGGGGCTGCCGTGGTGCCGGGCGTGGAGGGGCAGTGGCTGTAGTCGCAGCAGAGCAGACGCACGTGGTAGTTGAGGCACATCCTGAAGAGGCCGCCCTGGTCTCGGTTGCGGCACACCAGCCCGAAGCGCACGTCACACTGAACCACCTGGCCCACGTCCTCCAGGCTCCTGTCAGGCGCCTTCTCTGCTCGGCACTCGATGTCCTGAGGCTGCTCGCAGAAGCTGTGGCCGGCAGCGCGGAGGACAGAGAGGGTCTCAAAGTCCCCGCCATCGGCAACTGGGGTGGGGTAGTCCTCGTCGAACCAGTCTGTCCACGTGCACCGTGGCGTGCAGGCCCCAGAGGTCGTGGAGGTCATGGAGGTTGTAGAGGTCGGGGTCGGCCTCAGGGAGCTGGTGGGCAGGGAGGTCCCAATGGTGGGACTGGAGGACGGGGTCCCAGGGGTGGTCTGAATGGGGGAGGTGGCCACATGGGGGGCACTGGATGAGGCTGGCTTGGCAGTTGTGGTCAGGGTCCCTGTGGAGGCAGAGGGACTTGGGACAGAGCGCCACTGGGTGGTCCTGAGGGAGGTGCCAGCTGTCTGGGTGGCTGGGACACTCTCTGTGATCCTGGGGGACGAGGGGCGTGACTGGGTGGTGGCCGTGGTGCTGACCTCGGTGGGCCCGGAAGTCCACTGGCCTGTGCTGGTGGTCATGGCTGTGCTGGTGGGCGTGGCCGTGCTGGTGGGCGTGGCCG
>NW_005875252.1:0-12712 GCF_000147115.1 Myotis lucifugus | reverse complement strand
AAAGGCCCGCGTGTGATGCAACTTGCCACCTGTTATCTAGTGATGTTGCAGATGGGGAGGGAGACGGAGGAGGAGGGAGTGGGAGCGCCCTACTTCCAGTCCCAGGACAGTGCCCGTCACACAGTGTCAGGAAAACTCAATGCACGTGACTCGCGTGAGACAAATAGCCCAGTTCTCCCAAGTCTCCGTTTCCATTCTCTCTATTAAAACTGGACAAGTAAGTGGCCCGAGCCATCTTGACTCAGTGGATAGAGGTGTCGGCCTGTGGACTGAAAGGTCCCGGGTTCGATTCCGGGCAAGGGCATGTACTTTGGTTGCAGGTTCCCCAGCCCTGGTTGGGAGGCGTGCAGGAGGCAACCAATCGATGTGTCTCCCTCTCATATAGATGTTTCTCTCTCTCTGTCTCTCCCTTTCCCTTCCACTCTCTCCAAAAATCAATGGAAAAATATCCTTGGGTGAGGATTAACAATCAATCAATCAATCAATAAATAAATAAAACTGGACACGTGGCTGTTTGGTGCATGAAATCTTGCAGGTTTCAGGGAGCTTGTCTGCAAAGGAGCGGCCCCGAGAGGAGGCTGGGGAATCAGAGTGACGCACCCTTCTGGCAGAAGCAGGCTGCCGGGGGCAGGGAGGCCAGGGACAGACCCAGGCACCAGGGTGCAGGGGAGCCGACTTTGCCTTTTCAAAAAAGACCGATTCAAAAAAACTAAATGTAAGAGCAGAGGCACCACCCCAAGTGTGAAGGCCCTCGGCAGACTTTTAGTTCAATTCAGCTGGAAAAAAAGGCACAGACCTGAGTTCAAATCTCAGCTCTATCTCTTCCTAGGTGTGTGACTTTGGGCAAGTGACGGAACCTGTCTGATTCCATTCAGTTTCTTTATCTGTAGAGCCAGGGTAATATATAATCTCCAACTCAAAGGGTGAAATGAAATATGCAAGCAGGCTGCCAGCCCAGTGCTTGCCACTGAAACTCGGAGCTTCCCTTTTAGAAAGTAAAAGAAAAAAAGAAGAAGAAGAAAAATGGGCAAATTCTGGTTCCACAGGCGTGAGGGTCCATATTTCCAGCAGATATCTGTATAAGAAGGCACCGTTTACTGGTTTGCTCCACGCCTTGCAGAACATCCCATCCCCTCACGCCTCCCACTAGTCTTCAGGGCACAGTCTTGTCTTTCTCACCAGTTCAATGTGGAGTTCTCTCTGTTCACTCAACATCGACTCTATGCCAGGCCCCCAGGAACAGACAATGACTTCCACAGGGAAATCCAGGTCCGCTGGCCCTGGGCAAGTTCCTGCTGGGCCTCAGTTTCCCCATCTGTGACACGTACGTCAGCCTGGACCAGAGCTGCGGGGACCCTACTGGCTCTGTCCTGCGGGGTGGCGTGGGGCCGGGCTTGGCTGCTGCTGCTGTTGGGAGGTTGAGGGTGCGAAGGGGTGAACAGCGTGTTGTGAGCTGGGCCAGAGAGGCGCGCCCTGCAGATCCCGACCCGACCCGTGACGGCCCGGCAGGCCTGGGAGTGAGCCCACAGCGAGGTTTTAGGAAGGCATTAGCCCGGGATTAGGGCGGGAGGCGAACGAATTATTGACTAAGCAGCCCGAGCCACAGCCCCAGGCGCCCGACTCCGAGGAACCGAGGAACCAGCTGCGCCCTTCTCCAGTCCTAGGCCTGGTCTCGCCCCGAAGCTCATTGGCTGGCCGTGTCACAGCTCCAAGTTTGTGGAGGCCCCACCTCCTCCCTGGGACTAGCCAGAGCCAGATGGAGCTTAAGTACGTGGTCCCTCGCACACACCCACCAGGTCAGCACCTGGAGGAGTCTGTGCTCCCCAGTGCAGTGCATGCGGTGGGAGCTGGCTACTTTTACAACGTTCCCTCCCCATTTCCACGTGGGGTGATCCCACATCAGGAGCTGATGGCTTATTTCTTTCTCTCAACCCACAGGCTGCACCCGGCATCTGGGCCAGGCCCTGGGCCCTGCCCTGTGTTTTGCAGCCTCTCCAAGACTCTCCCTTAATCCCTTCTGCTTTGACCTGGTCAGGTGAGACCGCTGAGGATAAAGGACCGAAAGGATTGGGGTGGTGCTCGGCCAAAGGCCTCACTGAGGTGGGCAAGCAGAGGGCTGAGCCCCTGGGGGGCCTGGCTGGAGACGACAGAGACTCTTGTGAGTCTGCTTTTGAACCCTGGACGTTGTGATTTCAGGGCTGGGCTCTCAACTTCTAGCTCTCCCAGGATGCTGTGGAGGTTAGTTGCCAAATGAGGAAGCTGAGGCTCGGTGTCTGCATTCATTTCCGGTGGCTCTTGTAACGAATTGCCACCAGTGGGCGGCCGAAAAATACACATTTATTATCTTCTAGTTCCGGAGATCAGACTTCCCAAGTAAGTCTCCCTGGGCAAAAATTGAGGTGTCGACAGGCCCGCATTCCTTCCAGAGGCTCTGGGTCCATGCACGTCCCTGGCCTTTCCAGTTTCTAGAGACCACCCACAGTTGCTGGCGTCGAGCCTCCAGCCTCCTGCTTCAGTCAGCCATGTTGCATTTCTCTGACCCCTCTCCCGTGGCCACGTCACCTCTGACCACAGCTGGGGAAGCCTTGAACTTTGAAGGATTCATGTGATTAGACTGGACTCACTGGGACAGTCTAGGGCAGTGATGGCGAACCTATGACACGCGTGTCAGAGGTGACACGCAAACTCATTTTTTTGGTTGATTTTTCTTTGTTAAATGGCATTTAAATATATAAAATAAATATCAAAAATATAAGTCTTTGTTTTACTATGGTTGCAAATATCAAAAAATTTCTTATGTGACACGGCACCAGAGTTAAGTTAGGGTTTTTCAAAATGCTGACACGCCGAGCTCAAAAGGTTCGCCATCACTGGTCTAGGAAGATCTCCCTGTCTCAGGATCCCTAATCTTAATCACGCATGCAAAATCCCTTTTGCTATGACCACAGGTTGTGGGGATTAGGACGTGCACGTCTCTGGGGGACCATTATTTATTTTAAGTGATCTGTCCAAAATCACAGCCCAGAAGCAGCAGGGCCAGCACTTGAACCTAAACCCAGACCCCAAATCCCAGTGGCCTCTCCCACCCTGCTCCTCTGTCTCTCTGGTTGTAACCTCTATCGACCGGGTGAGGTTCACACAAAGGTTTCAGGAACCTTCTAAATTAATAAAACATTTTATGAACTAAGACATCTCAGTAGGTAGGTGCTCGGTAGATATGATTAGTTGGAGGATGGAAATGCCAAGGGTGGGATGGAGGAGTTGGACTGCTCAAATGTCACTTCTGTCCTCGGAAGTCAGTCTTTCTGCCAAGCCTGCGGAGAGACAGGAACTTGTTCGTGAGATGTGGCTCCTTTAAGGTGGAACTGGGAAGACTGGCCTGGTCCTGGCCCGTTTTCTCCATGGTGGGCTCTTTCGGACTGCCTCCCCACTTACCCAGCAGCCTCCAGGGCTTCATCCTAGATTGGCATTTGGGGGTAGAACCTTGAGGTCATTATTTAGCAAAAGCTGTGGAGAGAAGAGGCAGTATGGGTGGAGCTGGAGGTGAGTAGCAGTTCCTCTGCTGCTTGCTTTCCTACAATCTACCTCCATAACAACTGGGGTCAAGAGAGCCCTATAAAAACAGTCGTGTGTTTATCATGGGGATATCGTTGAAACTGCTTCTATCTGTTGGTCTACTTTTCAGCAGGTACAAGTTGTAGAAAACCTAACTCAAGCAATAAAAGGGGATTTGTTGGTTCATGGAACTGAAAAGCCAGAAGCAGATTAGCCTTCAGGTATGGCTTGATCCAGCAGCTCATGAATGCTCAATTCTATAGCCTCAATACAAGCTCCATTCTCAGTCAAACTTTACCCTTGTGTTCCTAAGACAGCTCAAGAAGTTTTTGGGACTCTGTTTCTAGCGACAAATGCAATAGAAAAGAGAACGTTCACTTCCCTGGTGGCTCAAAGAAATTCTGGAATGGGATTTGTTGGCCCCTGTTGGTCTGCCCTGGGTCATCTGCCCATCTTCCAATCAATAACTGCGGCCAGAAGGAGGACATGTTGAATGACTTAAGCCAGTTGGTGCCTGCCTGTAAAGCCGGGGGTGCAGTCAATTCATTCCCAAGCACCAGGTTGGCAAATTCCAGGCCCCATCAGGAAGAGAGAATGGATGCTGGGGCATCTATGGCATGGCCCTTCCAGTCATCATCATGGCCCCTTTGTGAGGACACACAGCTTTGCTCTTTCAGAGCAATGGGCATGTTTATACCTTTGGATGTCATGACACTTGTGTGTGTGTGTGTGGCATTCAAATGAAAAAGAAATTAGGGAGAAAATAAAATAAAGTTCAGATAGAATAAAGCCAGGGAGAAATTAATATCACAAGCTTGTACTTTGTCCCAGGCTCTCTGAGCCTGATTCCTCACCTATAAAGTGGGGATACTAATCTTTATAGTATCTCATGATGGGGATCTAACGATGGACAAGACAGATGTGATTCCCTGATCCAAAGGGTCCAGAGTTTTCCAAGTGTAAGAAGTTGTTTTTATCATTAAAAAACTAGAAGCCCGGTGCACAAAATTCGTGCATGGGAGAGGAGTCCCTCAGCCCGGCCTGCACCCTCTCCAATCCGGGACCCCTCAGGGGATGTCCGACTGCTGGTCTAGGCCCGATCCCACAGTCTGACATCCCTCTCGCAATCCGATACTGCTGGCTCCTAACCGCTTGCCTGCCTGCCTGCCTGATTGCCCCTAACCACTCTGCCTGCCGGACTGATCGCTCCCTAACTGCTCCCCTGCTGGCCTGATCACCCCTAACTGCCTTCCCTTGCCAGCCTGATCGCTCCTAACTGCTCTCCCCTGCCAGCCTGATCTCACCTAACTGCCTATGCCCCTCCCCTGCCACCGTGGCTTTGTCTGGAAGATGTCTGGTCTAATTAGCATATTACCCTTTTATGAGTATAGATGCTAACATCAGAGGAGCCTCCCCAACTAGTCATGGATAGGTAGTGACATTTCCAAGGCTACACAGTGGTGGAGCTGGGACTTGAACCTGGAGCCTTCAGCTCCCTTTGCCCCCATCCACACCTCTCCCCCTCCCACATGGTAACCACCTCCTGGTTAATGGTCCAGACTTGCTTCTGGTGCACTTAGGAGCCGGTGTTTGATGTTGCTCTTCCTCGTTCCAGGAGAGGACAGGCCCTTCCGAAATGAATGCAGGTAATTGAGGTTGCGAGTTAATCACGGCTTTGCATTCCACTTTCCCCTGGGGCAGCCTGGCAGTGCTGCCCAGGGAGGGAAGCAGAGTGTGAGTGCTGGGTAATGATTTTTTTGTTCTGGGATGAAGCCATGGGGAGGAGGTCAGGCCAGTTCTGCTCCGTGTACGTGTGTCTGGGTGCTTACACACCGCTCGCTGTGTGTGTGTATGTGTGTGTGTGTGTGTGTGTGTGTAACACCTCTCCCCTCTTGTTTCTTTAGCTGTAAAATGTGCATAATCCTTACCTTGGTCCTTGTCTTCCCTAGAAACAGTGATGATGGGAGGGCTTCCAGGCAGTGTCCTGGGTTTTCCACCCTCACGTGAGGTGCAGAGCAGCCAAAACTTCCAACGAAGGTGTGTGGTGGCACTGTGGGGTCCCGACCAGGTGACTCTAGGCCAGTGATGGCGAACCTTTTGAGCTCGGCGTGTCAGCATTTTGAAAAACCCTAACTTAACTCTGGTGCCGTGTCACATAAGAAATTTTTTGATATTTGCAACCATAGTAAAACAAAGACTTATATTTTTGATATTTATTGTGTATATTTAAATGCCATTTAACAAAGAAAAATCAACCCAAAAAATGAGTTTGCGTGTCACCTCTGACACGCGTGTCATAGGTTCGCCATCACTGCTCTAGGCCAAGCAGGGCAGCCGAGATTCACAACTGCAAACCAGGCAGGGATGCAGACTTCAGACTCCATATGGCACAGTGTCCATCTCTGATTCTGCCCGAATGCTAGATGGCCTGGCTCTGATCAGTAACATTCTGATGCTATGGTTAAGTTATTAACTGAAACTTAAATGCAACTGAGAAAGGAGGAAGGGGCGAGGGATGGGGAGGATGAACCCTACATTTATGGTACTCACCCTGACTTGCTCAAGGCAAACAAATCTTAATTGGCTGAAATTAATCTGAAGTGACCAAAGTTACCCATTGGCTAGTTTAGGTTTCCACCCGCAGGAAACAAGGAGCTTGAAACATAAACTCCGTTCAGTTGCAGAAAAATAGAGTCGTGTTTCTTGCAGACCTGAATTTGTGGCCTGGGAAATTCACACCCACTGCATACAGGGTGGGGCAACAGTAGGCTTACAGTTGTGAGTACCTGAAATACAGAATTTATCCTTGTATTATTATGTACTAATTATTGTATTATTTTCCATATGTACAACTGTAAGCCTACTTTTGCCCCACCCTGTATTTAGATACATGTGCCTGTATAAACAGATGATCATTCATGCACATATTGATATAAGTAGGAGAAAGGATCAAAAGAGAAACATCAAATATTAGCATAAGTTCCCTTTTTGATGGGGCCACCCTGGTTTGTATTCAGTTGGGCAAGCAGGTTTTGCAACCAAAACAAAGGCCAGAAAATGGTTAGCCCCGACTCTGCCAGAGGTTTTCTACGCCCTGTACACTCATAACATCATCTACTCTTCACAACAAGCCTATGAGAGGTGCCACTATTATCCCCACTTTACAGATGAGGAAACTGAGGCTGAGAGAGGTTAAGTAATGTGCTCCAGGCACCAGCCTGTAAATACTCAGATGCAGCACAGATTCCTGTCGACTGGTGGGTCCGGATTACGAAGTCAGAGCCAGGAGGATGGGCTCGGCGACTCCAGGCCAGGAGCCTGGACCTCTGGAGCCTCTACTGAGGACCTCCACCCACGTGACCTCACGGAGGCTCCCACGAGACCGCGGATGGAAGTGGGCACCTCTGAGCGTGGCCATCTCCTGTGATTCTTTTTCTAACAATGCTAATTGTGCCCATTTATGGTACACTCACCGCATTAAACCCTTGGCAAACATTGTCATTTACTTCTCATCAACCCCCCCGAGGCAGGTGGCTGTTACTGTCTGTGTTTTGTAGGTGAGGAGATAGAGGCTGGGAAGGTTGAGTAAATGGCCTCAGGTCCCAGGGCTGGGAGGTGGCGATGCCGGAGGCAGAGCCAGGTCAGGGTGAGTCTGGAGGTTGTCCCTCAGCCGTTGGCCTTCCGCAGGGTGAGGCTCTGAGTGGGTGCCTCCAAACAGACCCCAAATAGAGAGGATACGTTTACCAGGGTGATCAGTCTCCCAGAGCCAGGGGTCCAGGGACTCCCAGGGGATGGGGAGACACAGGTGCCCTGGAGAAGCCCCCAGTTTGATGGGCAGGCTCGAAGGCTCCAGGAAAGAAGAGACGGTGGTGAGAAGGGGCCAAGGAAAGGGAGAAGCTGGAGCAGGAAGCTGGCCAGAGGCCAAGGCCAAGGCCAATCTCTATTGCTTCTCTGCTCCTCCATCTGTTCAGCCTCTGAAACAAGCCTGTGAGTAACTGCCCGGTGGCTGGGCTGTCAGTCATGAGGACGTGATGGGCCTCACGAGGAAGCCACACAGTCAGTCCGGTGTGGGGCTGGTGACTCAGGAGCTGCCCCGCGGGGTCGTGCCTGGGCCAGCGCCACCATCTCCCCCGGCTGCTCCCCTCCCCCGCTTGCTGGGTGGCGTGTTTTTCTCTCTGGGCCTCAGTTTCCACAGCTCTGTCCCTGTATGGCTCAGTCATCTCAGGCCAGACCGACCAGGAGTCCTCAGTCTGGGAAATGTGGTGCTGCAGGCCCCTCCCCTGGTCCTGTCCCTGCTGCGTCATTCCTCACACCTTCTCAGCTCCCAGCGCCCCCACAGGGCCCTCCGGAGGGAGTCCTTTCTGTCAAAGCCAGGGGTCAGTCCTTGACCGCCTAGTGGCTTTGACTTTATGACCTACCCCGCCCCTGCGATGGGTGACATAGCAGCTTCCCAGGTCCCCTCCTTCTTGAAGAGACTACGGGTGTGCAGCCTCCAGTTGCCTTCAGGGTCAGCCCAAGCCCCTCAGCCTACCCCAGGGACCTTTGCGACCTCGCCTCTTCCCACCGCTCTGACCTGAGCACCCCCACGCGAATTACGCCCTGTCCCTGCCATCTCCTTTCCTGGGCCCTTTCAGGGTGCTGGGGACGGGGGACACTCAGCCAGACTCAGCTGTCCCTCTGGGAGAGCACCTCCCAGGGGCACGTCCAGCTGCACATGGGGTTTCCCTCTGGGGTGTCCCCAATGCAGCCCGGCAGGATAAGTGATTATGACGCTGCCTGCAGTTCCCTCTGGATGTGCTATATATTATTCCCTTCCCCACACTCAGTAATGAGTTAGTGAGGCCTTTGCGTCCCCCCACCCAGGGGTTGTGGCTGGGACCCCAAGCCGGGCACCCCTCAGATGATGTGCTCTATGGAGATGGCACTGTGTATGTGTTGCACATTCTTATCCCCATTTCTGGACTCTAGACCTGGCACGTAGTAGGTGTTCGATACATTTCTGTTTTAGTAAATATGGGTGACCGGATGATGGAGCAAATGCATGAACGTGTCCTCCTCCGTACAGTGGGGACGGTACTGGTTCTGACCTCGTAAGGTTGTTGGGAGGAGAAATGGGACATGCCTGCGAGGGGCTTGGCACACGGTAAGTGCCCACCCAGTGCCTGGTGACTGAGATGGTTATGATCTGGCTGCCGTTTGGCAGGGCAACGTGATGTGAACTTGCACATGTCACTCTGCTGGTCTCTCCTGGGCCTGGACTCAGATTCCTGCCCGTGGCCTTTTGGAGTGAGTCCAGCCCAGCATCTGATGGAGGAGCTCGGAGCCTCTGAGTCTCGGTCTCCAGCTGCTGGGAACGGTGGGCCACTCAGACCCCTGTGTTGTTATCGGCTCGTGCCCATGGCAGTAACTAGAGGGCAGCCAGCAACCCTGCAGGAGGCGAGGCAAGACCCTGCACAGAGGGTGACTCCGGGGCTGGACCAGCCTTGGGGTCCGTTTCTGTCTCTTTACTGAGCACCTGCTGTGAGGCTCCCCCCGGGGAGGGTGGGATCTGGGTAAGAGGTGAGAGGCAGCTGCTTATATGGAGCTTGGAGTCAGGCAGACGTGGGGTCAGATCTTAATGGGGGTGACCATAGAGGAATCCCTTCACCTCTCTGAGCCTCAGTTCCCTCAATTTGCAAGTGACCGCGTGAGCACAGAACACAGGCTCGCACAGTCATGCTGCTGGCACAGTATATAGCATTCAGAAAACAGCGCCCACCTTTCACACGTGCTGTGAGGATATGGTCTTAGCCCTCAAGGATCTTACATCCCAGCTGAAAGACATGATGGTAAGAAGCAAGCCGGGAGTCCTCATTCCAGTCATGATATGGGCTCCAAGTGCTATGATCGGGGAAGAGTTAAGGTGGAAACTCACTTGGGTTAGACTCTGGGAGGGTCTGAGGAGGGGGGGTCCTCTGAGCCAATGCCAGGGGAAGAACAGGCGTGTGGGAGAATGGAGGGCATTTGGTCACGGGAACAAGGTATAGGGCAGTGATGGCGAACCTATGACACGCGTGTCAGAGGTGACACGCGAACTCATTGTTTTGGTTGATTTTTCTTTGTTAAATGGCATTTAAATATATAAAATAAATATCAAAAATATAAGTCTTTGTTTTACTATGGTTGCAAATATCAAAAAATTTCTATATGTGACACGGCACCAGAGTTAAGTTAGGGTTTTTCAAAATGCTGACACGCCGAGCTCAAAAGGTTCGCCATCACTGGTATAGGGGGTGTAACAAGAAGGGTGCGGGAGGCAGGGCCTCAGTCTTCTGGAGCAGGTGGTGTTTGCTGCGGGGCCTGGTTTAAGGAAGGTGTTTATCGGTTCTGCACCCAGCAGGGCTGAGAGTTAGTTTCAGCAGCTCAGGGAAGAGAGGAGGGGTGTGCAGCCTCCAGTTGCCTTCAGGGTCAGCCCAAGCCCCTCCGCCTACCCCAAGGCCCTTTGTGACCTCGCTCTTCCCACCTCTCCGACCTGAGCATCCCCACGCGAATTACGCCCTGTCCCTAAATGTGCTGCTGGGCCTTTGCTCCAATCCCCTCCAAGCCCTACTGATCCCTTAAGACCTGGCTTAAATGTCGCCTCCTCTGGGAAGTCTTCCTTGATCTGCTCAGGAGGGACGGAACCTTCTTTGTGTCCCACGGCACACCCTGTCTTCATCCATCATAGCAAATGCATTTTGCTCTGCCAGTTACTGGCTGTGTGACCTTGGACACGTTATTAAATGTCTCCGTACCTCAGTTTCCTCGCCTGTAAAAGCGGGGGCAGTCATAGTGCCGACCTTGAATGGGTTAACCCGGGTCCAGCATTTAGAGCCGTGCCTGGCACTTACTCAGTGGTAAATGTTACCCATTATTAAAATAATGACTGTGACCTCATAGGGCTGTAATGAAGATTATGAGTTAATGAGTGTCAAGTGCTTAGCACGGTGCTGGGCACATAGTGAGCCCTCAACACCTGGGACCTATCATCTCCACTGTCACCACCATCACCACCACCATCATCCTCAGTTTGCCCACCTGCCTTTCCCAGACTGAACCCCGAGGCACAGCTGTATCTGGGCCAAATGCGATCCCCATGGCCAGCTCAGAACCAGGCACATAGTAGGTCCTCAGTATTTCTTGAGAGAATGAAGGAAGCGAGGTCCGAGCCAGGGATGCTGAGGAGAGGAAAGACATGAGTGAGGTTTTTGGAGGGAGAGTCATCAAGACTGGCCCCAACGGTGGGGGGGGGGGGGGGGGGGCGTAGGGAAAGTCCTAGGCTGGCCTCCGGGAGGTTCTGTCGTCTGCAAAGCCAGGCCAACCTCTGGATCCGGAGCTGCGGTCTCTGTTGGGGGGACTCTAAGAGGACCTGCAGAAGAAACAGGTCCCCCTCTGAAGTCAGCCACCCTCCGCCTCTGGTCTCAGGGAGCACAGGCCCTGGAACCCTCTGGACTCTGACAGGACCGAGCCAGGCCCATCCTTAGAGTCCTGCACCTCGAGGCCCGCCCACCCATGTGCGTGAGCGGACATCCTGGAGCCCGGTCAGGCGGCCGCCCCTCTGGCTGCCCCGCTGTTACCAGCAGCCGGGCCGTGAGTCACACAGCGCTGCCTCCCTGGCCGAGAGCCCAGTCAGCTGCCTTCTGTGCATCACAGTTTTATGCCAGTTAATTATCGCCATTATTGTCGTTATGAAAAAGTTATGTGATCTGGGAGGCCCCGGGGAGCTGGGGAGGAGCGCCTCCCTGCTGGCCTGGCTTGGCCTTCTCCGTGGGACCAGGAGCCTTTGAGGATAACGATGCCGTCTCTCTCACTAGTCTGGAGCTCTGGGCACAGAGCTAAAAGAAGGTTTTAAAATGCATGATCGAGCCGGCAAGAAAGTAGACGAAGCACTTAAACGCAAAAAGGTAATAATGAAAATAATAACCGAAGACGAATGTGTACACAAATCAAGAGAGAGGCAAGGGAGCCCTGGACTGCCAACCCCCTTAAAAGATTCCCAGAGACCAGACCTATGTCGGTTTTTAAATTGAGGCCAAGTTTACAGAGAGTGAAATTCACCCCTTTTAGTATAAAGCTTCTTGAGTCACTTATCTGTTTTCTATCCTAATCTAGTTTTGCCCTTTCCCGAAGGTCATTTAAATGGATTTATTCCGTATGTCACCTTTTGTGTCTGGCTCTTCTTAGCAGAGGCATTCGCGGGTCCTCGGTGTGATGGTGTGTGTCAGTAGTCTGTGCCCTGGCACGGGTGTACCACGGCTTGTCTCTCCACCCACTTGTCGCAGGACAGCTGGGTTGTTGGCAGCGGTCATGAATAAAGCTGTTCTAAACACTGTGCACAGGTTATGGGGTGCCTGTCGGTGTCAGTCCGGTTGGGTAAACAGCTGGGAGTGAGCTTGTCGGGTCGTATGGTACGTGCATGCTTCTTCGATTTAGAAGAAACTGCCACAGTTTTCCAAAGAGGCTGTGCCCTTTGGCACCCGCCTCCCCGACCAGCCACGTGGAGCTCTGCTTTTCACAGACGTATCATGTGACGGGAGGCATCGCCCAAGACCCGACCAGGTAGAGCATGGGATCTGAGATTCCCCATCGGGTCAGAGCCTCCTCGGGCAGCGCCACTAATGAGGGGGTAAACTTGAAACATATCTGTCTTCCCAAAGGAGGTGGCCAGAAAAATGGTTGGCCTTGGCTTTGACTCAGGATGGAGGGGAAATAAGTCTCTCCTGCCCCCTCTCAGTGAGATTAGAGCCCCGGTCCCTCCTTCTTGCTCTATTCAGAGATCTCGAGCTGAGAATTTAGTTTAAGGTCGTCCTTGGCGACTAGCACTCCCAGGGTCCAGTACAAAACAAACTAAAGTCCTCTCTGGAGGAAAACAAAGCAATCAAAGCCTCTTACCATCCCCACAGATTGAGTCCTAATGGCCATGAGCTCACAATAAAAAATCAAAAACCACAAAAATCAAGATTCCATGAACACGTTTTACCAGAACAAGAAACAGGAGGCTCAGGCCTGCAAATACTCCCGGCATTGGAATTAGCGCATGCGCATTAGGAAATAAGGGCGCTCAACAACTTAAACAAATAAAAGAAAGGATTGAACGCAGGAACACGGGATATGAGACTATTTAAAATGACCAGGCACG
>NW_005875251.1:7737-12812 GCF_000147115.1 Myotis lucifugus | reverse complement strand
TCCTTATCTCAAACCTAAATGGTTCAGAATCTCTGGGGATGAGGTCCTGCTAACTTTCATTTTTACCAATACCCCCAGGATATTCTTCTGCAAAGAATCCAAACTTAGTGATTTCACTGAATCTATTCAGTGAATTGTACTTCACTGTACCCCTGTGCCTCTCATTGGGATGCCCTTTGCCTTTAAACTCTTGGTATGTGGATGAGCATGGCCTGACTAGTAATCCATATCTCATGGACATAGATACCCACAACTAAGTGTTGATTGTGGCCTTCAAGGAATATTAATGATCTATAATGTTTATACCCCTATTCAGTTCTCTTGCCCACTGTCTTTTCAGGCTACATGCAATTGGATTCTTCTTAAGTACATTTCCTCTGCCGATCCTTGAAGAATGAAAAAAGGGCAAGGGGTTTGATTCTGATCCAGATTAGATTTAAACAAGATTGCATGGAAAGCACTGGGGGTTTTATTTTCTAGTGTCATGAATGTGTGTGTGTATGTAAATCACTATAAAATATATCTCCATGACTAAACAAGTTGCTGTCACCTAAAAACGATGCCACTAGTAATTATTGAATGACTAGATTTTCATGCTCCTTCCCAAATAATCCTATATAATAAAAGAGAAAATGCAAATTAACACTCCTCTGCTATACTCAAGCCACGCCCACAAGCCATGCCCACCAGCCAATCAGGAGCGAGTATGCAAATTAACCCAACTAAGATGTCAGCAGCCACGAAGCTGGGGCGAGCAGGAGGCTTGGGTTGCCCCCAACGATGGGGGAAGCCAAGCTTCCTGGCTTCCTGCCTGCCCTGGCCGGCCCTCGGCTTCCCTCAAGGCTACAAAGTTTCAATTATAGAAGATAAATAAATCCCAGAAAAAAAAAAGGAGAGGCTGGAAACTTTGGTCACCAGGGGCCGTGGTCAGCCTGAAAACGGCCTTCAGCCCCTCACCCAGACTGGCCAGGCAACCCAGTGGGGACCCCCACCCTGAAGGGGCTGTGGCCAGCCTGCAAACAGCCATCAGCTCCTTACCCAGGCTGGCCACACCCCCATGGAATGAGGGTCCCCGCTGGGGGGCTTGGCTAGCCTGAAAACAGCCCTCAGCCCCTCATTCAGGCTGGCCAGGGATCCCAGCGGGACCCCCCACCCTGATCCAGGACACCCTTCAGGGCAAACCAGCCGGCCCCCACCCATTCACCAGGCATCTATCCTCCTGTATAATAAAAGGGTAATATGCAAACTGACCCTAACAGCAGAAGGACTGGGAATGACTGGTCACTATGATGCACACTGACCACCAGAGGGCAGACGCTCAATGCAGGAGATGCCCCCTGCTGGTCAGTGTGCTGCCACAGGGGGAGCTCTGCTCAGCCACAAGCCATGCTGCCAACTGCCAGCACAGTGGTGGTGGCGGGAGCCTCTCCCGCCTCCTCAGCAGCACTAAGGATGTCCGACTGCAGCTTAGGTCTGCTCCCCCTGGCAAGTAGACATTCCCCGAGGGCTCTCGGCTGCCAGAGGGATGTCTGACTGCCAGCGTAGGCCCGATCCCCCAGGGAGCAGGCCTAAGCCAGCAGGTGGACATCCCCTTAGGGGTCCCAGACTGTGAGAGGGCACAGACTGGGTTGAGGGACCCCGCTGAGTGCACAAATTATTGTGCACTGGGCCTCTAGTTATATTGAAATATAACCTTTTGGTTGTTTTGAAAGTTTAGCTTTGACATGTATAATTTTTAAACTCTAAATATTTGAGCTGAAGCAGGAATGACTTCTGAAAACATCTCTCTTCTATATGTAACTGACACTTCCTTGATCAATACTTAATTACTCACAGTGTCTTAGAGTCAACTTGGCCCATCTTTAGCACAGTTCCTCATACACCACTTACACACTCTAATTAACTATACATTTGCATTTGAACTCATTAAAGCAAAGCTGAAAACTACTTCAATTATGAATCCAAGAAATTACAATTCACAGAAATGATTCACAAGTAATGATTCACTATTCTAATTCTTTTTTAAAACTTTGTGCTTATTCGTTATTAAGATTCTGTTTCTATTTCTGCCATTTAATTTTCTAGTCCTGAAAAATTGGGAATAAGTGCCAGAGCAGAAGCATTCAATGTTAGCTCTAATATTTTTCACAAACTAAATGAGAAAATATGTTTTATTAAAGTGGGCACACAAATGGCAGGGTCCCTTTGTTCTCATTTCTGTATTTGATTCGGAACTGATGCTAAATCAGCCACGCTAAGGAAAGTGACGTGGGTTCCCAGGCACACCACACATGTCTGCAGAGGAACTATCTAGAAGGAGGCATCATCTCTAGCCATTGCTTCAAGTCATGTCTGTTTGTTTGTTTATTAGTTTTTCTTGAGTAAGCACCACAGGGGCAAATGTAGGAAATTTTAGAGTGCAGAATCTACTATTTAAAAACTAATATAAACAGAGGCAAAGAAGCATTGAACAGACTGTCAAACTATAGCGGGAAGGTAGGGAGGGTTGGGGAGGTAAGAGATAAACCGAAGGACTTGTATGCATGCATATAAGCACAATCAACAGTCGCAAGACACTGGGGTGTGTGGGATGGTGAGGGCAAGTGCCAGGGGGTAGGGGAGGCTAGCGGGAGGTCAATGGGGGAAAGAAATGAGACATATGTACTACTATTTGTAATATCTTAAACAATAAAATAAAAAAATAAAGTAATGAATTAAAAAAAACATGAATATATTTGGGCAAAAGCTGACAACTGGGAACAAATGGATCTGAGGTAACTTTAAACAAATAATAGGAAGTGTTGTCATTGACAAAGTTTTTGTAAGTACCAAGCACTCTAAATGCATGGTCCCATGACATCCTCACCTCTCTGAGATGGACTGTTATTAACTTCATTTTACAGATTAGGGCATGGGAATTAGAGGCAAAGTAACTTGCTTAATACATGACAAAGCTGGGATTTAAATCCAGCTCCATCTGATTTTAGAGGCTGGGCACTTTATCACTATACTATGATTTAAAGCGAAAGAATATGTGTAATAAAATAACAAACAATAACAGCAAAACAAACCAAACAAAAATTAGGTCAAGAAGCAAGCAACACATGAGGGAGGTAGAATAATTATTCATGGAAATGTAGGCCCATTGAGTCTCCTTTGCCAGCTCATCTTCCTCTAATCTCTACCTTAAATTTTGGTATGGCTCATACTGGTGTTACTTGGGGTCTGAGGAAGAGCCTCTGTTCTCAACCATTTCATTCTCCTGGGGTTTCCATTACATATCTCTAGGCTGACTCACCCCACCACCTGACCCGACCCCGCCACTGGATTTCTCCTCTGAATTCCAGAACTGTATATTAAAGTTCTTCCTTGTCACCTCTACTTGGCTGCCTTCTGTATGTGGCCTGACCAGGGACTGAACTGGCAACCTTTCGGTGCACAGGACGATGCTCAACCAACTGAGCCGCTCCGGCCATGCATATTTTGTTCTTTTAAAGAGTCCTATCACATAAGTGTTTCTACCAACTATAAAATCATAATCTGTATTAAAAATTTTAATTTAGACACTAAGAAATTCTTTTTATTATTAATAGGAATAAAGGTTTAAAAGGATTTTGTTATTCTGTTTATACTACATAATTTTTGTTAGTTCACCAGGATACTAAAATGAACAATAACCTTCTTTTCTCTACTTAAAAATGGGCAGTAAGCCCTAGCCAGTTTGGCACAGTGGATAGAAGATTAGCCCTCATATTGAAGAGTCCCGAGTTCAATTCCAGTGAAGGGCACATACCTTAGTTACAGGCTCATTCCCCAGCCCTGGTTGGTGCACGTGTGGGAGGCAACCAATCAATGTGTCCTTCTCACATCAATCTTTCTCTCTTTCTGTCTTTTCCCATCCCTTCCACTCTCTCTAAACATCAATAGAAAAATATCATCCGGTGAGGATTAAAGGCAATAAATTTGAAAAAGGCTAATTAGTATTTGAATATTATATGAAAATGTCATTTCAATTGTGCCTACTATGTTAATTATTGCCATATTTGAAAGCTCTGCATGACTGTCTCTGTTTCTTAAGAACTTTAAGCTCTGATTCCACATTCCTGATTTGAGCTTTAGAACACGTATTTCTTAGGGTGTATTTATGACTAGCTATTCCTGTATAAGTTGTAACACAATTTGCTTTGGAAATAGGAGACAGGTAAACTCCTCCACTTTATGGAAATCATCCAAAGACTTGGATTATTTTCTAAATTATTTAAAATTTGGCAAAACTCAAAGCAAGTTTGCCAAGATTCATCTTCTGTGATTTTAAAATCCAAGGGCAAATCAGAGAAATATAATCTGCAAAGTTGATTTATTTACCCTCACCTCAAAAGCTCTTTTATGTTTGTGAACTTTCTAAACCCTTTAGACTTCTCCATATTTCCTCCAAAAGAACAGTGAATAAATAAGCTTAAAACTCTTAAGATGTTTGAGGGAGTCTGTTTCACAGTTCTAAATGTTGATACTGGGAAAATTTCAAGCCTTAAAAACATATTCTCATCTCCTGTGAAGATGGTTTCATCTCACATATATCTTATATTCTAAAAAGTGGTTGTTGAAGTTATAGTAATAGTAACAATAATAATAACAACAATGGATTTCTGACTAAAACACAGACATTCTAAATGATATTCTTACAAAATATTGTTTTCTATCTAAATTTCACATATCTTCTGAAATAAATCCAACTTCCTGTTTATAGGTTGATGATCAACTACTGGGCAACACTGGCTGGGCCACTCCAGTTGTTCTTGATAGCACTTTTAAGAATTTGAAATATTCTGTTAATTTATTTGTTTACCTATTTACTATCAAACTGTTCTTTCTTAATGGTAGAGACTTTGTCATTCATGCCTTAGACAACAGGCTGATATTTGGAAAGTACTTAATAAATAATTTGTGGGACAAATAATCCAAGTGTCCAGGGGCCACAGTGGACAGGACATTGTGGATAATAGATGACTATGGGATACTAATCTCAGGTTTTTCATATTCAGTAGTATTTTTTAAACGCATCATATACGTTTTTG
>NW_005875251.1:0-7637 GCF_000147115.1 Myotis lucifugus | reverse complement strand
CAGCCCAAGGGTTAAAAATCCAATGTTTAGCGACATCAGGCTGATACTATGAATGAATATGGGATCTGTACATAATTAAATAGAAAGTTGTGGGAAACTTGGAGAAAGCATTGCCCATCTGAAGGCACCTGCTTCTTAGCTAACTATTATCATGGGCCCATTGCTGCCAGATTTAATATTTAAAGAGAAGCCAAAAATATAAATTTTTATATGAAATCCTCTGATTTTTTAAAATTGGTGACTATTACAAAGTTTTATAAAACAGAGCAGGCCCAAAACAACAACAGTAAAAGGAAAAGTGTTTAAAGGCAGACAGGAGGATTGCAGGGAGATCTGAGAGGCACCCCCCTCCTTTGTTTCTTTCCCTCAACTTCATTCTCCATTTCGCCCTTCCCCCAACTCCCTTTATCTTTTCTCTTCTTTTCTTCTTTTGCCTCAGAACGTGTGATGTCTCCTATGAGTTCCTTGTACACAAAAGTTTCTAAAAAATATATGTTGTTTTTTATCCAAGGAGATGGGGAATAGGAACAGGGATGATACCCAAGGACAAAGACACCCCCTCACACACACAATTTCAGAATGAAGAACATTGTTGAAATTGAAATATATCGCACAGAGGGGCCTAGTCATCATCTTTGTGTGCATATGTATATGAGGATGAAGAATACAGTGAAATTCTAGCTGCCACTTATTAAGTAGCTACTGCATGTTAGAAATTATAGAAAAATAATAGCTGGCATTTATTGAGTGTTTGCTCATCACCATATGAGAAACTCAACACTCAATAGAATTCAAGGAGAGAGTAGATGACTCCTACATTTCATTTCACAAATGAATTTCACAAAGGTAGGTCCAGGAATTCAGAAACTGCAAATCATGAAGCAAGACCATATAGAATTTACTTTGGAAATTCTGGAGCCTCTGTCACGTTGCAATTTTTGTTTTCTGTTTCTTTGGCTTTTGTTATTGTCACCTCTGTAAATCTCTTGAAACAAGGCCTGTGTGTTTCTTTTGGGGGAAGGTGTGGAGCTCAGTTTCCATTCTCAGCCTGGTTGTATCTTCACACAGGAAGAAGGGTGGTGCTTGGGAAAGCGAGAGAAAGTAAACCGAGGCAGGAGAATAGAACAGGAATCAGTTTAATGGGAAAAGGCTGAGGCCAAGGAGGACAGCCTGGGACTAAGAGGTAGAAACCCATATGTGTTTTCCATTTGGGTGAAAATAAAAATGGGAAATTTTGAAAGTTTCAAAAAAAAAGTTGTCCCTTATTTTTATTACTATGTGAGTGATCTAAATGGATTTTTCTCATTTCACCACCACATTTTTCTATTTGTTCATAAAATTCTGCCTAAATTCTCCACAGCTCTTTGCATCCCGAGGTTGGTGTTCCCTGGGCCTCTCTCTCCACAGAAGAGCCCCTGTCATTTCTTCTTTGACCTAGACCTGGTGGGGAACAACAGAAACCCCGATCTCCTGTTGGTGGTGGAGGCCATGCATCCCCTCTGGATTCTTACCCTGACTTTCAGAGGGAAATCTAGTCTGCTGAATCTCTGTTTCCCCAACACTTGGCACAACGATGGGCAAGTAGTCAGTGGGACTTAATTCCTCAATATATAAATAAATAAATGAATGTTTCTGAAGTGGGTTTTTAACTTTCTCCAAAAAAAGACTGTTCTTATGTTGTTAGAACATAATACTGGGCTAAGAATACAAGGGCATCTAAGGTAAATGTGAGGTAATGGAGTTTCTGAGAAAGCTTTAAAAGGCCAACTAGAAGCTTCCTTCCCTTTGAATTCTCTGTTCCTTCTCCTCCCTCCTCTTTCCCTTCTCCTGCTTTGCCACCTTAGATCCTATCTCACCAGGCACTGGGCAGTTGTGAGAGTGAGAACTGGACCGGAAGCTCTAGATCAGTGATGGTGAACCTATGACACACGTGTCAGAGGTGACACGCGAACTCATTTTTTTGGTTGATTTTTCTTTGTTAAATGGCATTTAAATATATAAAATAAATATCAAAAATATAAATCTTTGTTTTAGCATGGTTGCAAATATCAAAAAAATTTCTATATGTGACACGGCACCAGAGTTAAGTTAGGGTTTTTCAAAATGCTGACACGCCGAGCTCAAAAGGTTCGCCATCACTACTCTAGACTAAGGATGATTGAGGTGTGGGAAGAAGGAGGGAGGTCAGAGGATCCACTTCAAATCAGGGATGTCTATACCACTGCCTGGAGGGAGGAGGGCTTCCCCTGGCCTACTCTGCAAAGTAGGGGAGTGAGTGGTTCCAGTACAAGTCATTTAAGTGACATTCTGAGCAGTTTTTCAGCCAATTTAGAATAGAAAGAGAATGGGATTATGGACAAAAAGTGTAATTCTCAACTGTTTAATAAATTTTCTGTTTCTGGATAAGTAATAAAATTCCTCCTAAAGTTTAATTTTATTACTTCACTCTACAAGGAAATTAATTTGCTCTGAGAATTATCCCATTGGTTGAAACAGAAAACTAGGTTTTAAATGACATAGATTTTTATAATATTTGTACTTTATAACATACATTTATGTACATGTTATACATGTCTAAACTTGGAGAGAAGGTAAGGATTGGGGTTATAAATAACTAGAAGCCTGGTGCACGAAATTCATGCATGAAGGGTGGGGTGAGGGGTGGGGTGAGGTTCCTCAACCCGGCCTGAATCCTCTTGCAATCCGGGACCCCTTGGGGGATGTCAGGCCTAAACCAGCAGTAGGATATCCCTCTCACAATCTGGGATGCTGCATGCACTAGTGACCATAATTTTCATATAGGTGAAAGGCATCTTGCTATTGTATGGGCAGATAGATGCTCTGATTATAAAAAGTAGTACATAACATGAGCCTGCTGAAGCAGTAGTACCATTCTCCTCTTCTTATAGGTGGAAAAACTGAAACAGAGAGAAGTTAAGTAATTGGCTTTTTCACACAGTTATAAGTGTCAGAATCAGGGCTGACCACAAAATGTGCAAGCCATAGTCCATGCATGTCATCGCTTCATCATCCTGTTTTTTCAGTGTTAGAGTAGCCTTGCCAGGTTTTAATTTTTAAATCTAAAAGACTGTTCCCAATATATAGGGTAGGTTCCCTAGGCCTGGCCAGCGATCAGGGCCATCTGTGGGGCTACTGGTGGGTGGGGCAATCAGGGGGCCCCCTGCTAGCACCCACCTTGACTGGCAGCCTGGCATCGCCCCCCCAATCACTGCTGCAGGTCACCTCCCTCCAGGTCAGGGGCAGCTCCTGTGTTGAGTGTCTGCCCCAAGGTGGTCAATGCACATCATAGCAACTGGTCATTCGGCCATTCAGTTGATTTGCATATTAGGGTTTTATTATGTAGGATTACACAAATATCTATGTGGGTGTATACTTATATATTATCTACACTAATAAAAGAGAAACATGGTAATTGGCGTACGACCGCTACCCTTCCCATTGGCTAATCAGCATATCCTTATGCAAATTAACTGTCAGCCAAGATGGCAGCCGGCAGCCATGCACTGAAGGGAACAGGGAGGCTTGCTTCCTCCAGGAACTGCAGACTCCAACGTTCCCCGCCTCACTTGCCGGCCTCTCAACTGCAACTCTAAGCAACTATTACTATGTTGCAAATAAGAAGCTAAACAAAACCGGCTGTCAGTCAGCCCCGGACGGCAACATTGTATCCATGTTTTCAGCAGCGAGGCCTCAGAGCTAAAGCTGGCCCAGAATAAAAAAAGAAAAGAAAACAAGGAGCGGTTGGGAGCTTTTAGTCAACTGCCAGCGGGAAAACAGCCCTCAGCCCCTCAGCCAGCCTGACCAGGCACCCCAGTGGGGACCCCCACCCTGATCCAGGACACCCTTCAGGGCAAACCAGCCGGCCCCTACCCGTGCACCAGGCCTCTATCCTATATAGTAAAAGGGTAATATGCCTCCCGGCACCGGGATCAGCGTGACAGGGGGCAGCGCCCAAACCCCCTGATCAGCCCTGCTCTGTGCCTGATAGGGGGGGAGCTCCCCAATCCTCCGATTGCCCTGTGGCTCTGTGTGTGACAGGGTGCAGCACACCAACCCCCTTATCGGCCCTGCTCTGTGTGTGACAGGGCAGAACCATAACCTCTCCATCGGCCCTGCCCTGAGTGTGACAGTGGCGGTGCCCCAACCCCCTGATCGGCCCTGCTCTGTGGGTGATAGAGGGTGGTGCCCCAACCCCCCTCCATGGGCCCTTGCTCTGTGTGTGACAGGGTAGAGCCATAACCTCCCCATTGGCCCTGCCCTGAGTGTGACAGGGTGCAGCGCCCCAACCCCTTGATCCTCCCTGCTCTGTGTGTGACAGGGGGCGGTGCCCCAGCTCCCCTATCGGCCCTACTCTGTGAGTGACATGGGGGAGCTCCTCAACCCCCTGATGGACCCTGCTCTGTTAGTGACGGGGGCAGCGCCCCAACCCCCTGATCGGCCCTGCTCTGTGAGTGACAGGGAGCAGTGCCCCAACCCCCTGGTTGGCCCTGCTCTGTGAGTGACAGGGGGCAGCGCCCCAACCCCCTGATCGGCCCTGCTCTGTGCGTGACAGGGGGTGGCGCCGCAACCTCCCCATTGACCCTGCCTTGAGTGTAACAGGGGGCAGTGCCCCAACCCCCCAATCAGTCTACCCTGAGCGTGACTGAGGGTGGCATTGCAACCTCCTGATCCGCCCTGCTCTGTGCATGACGGGGCGGCGCCCCAACTCCCCAATCGGCCCTGCTCTGAGCCTGACCAGGGGCTGCACTTAGGGATTGGGCCTGCCCTCTGCCACCCGGGAGCAGGCCTAAGCCAGCAGGTCGTTATCTCCCGAGGGGTCCCAGACTGTGAGAGGGCACAGGCCGGGTTGGGGGATCCCCCCCCCCGAGTGCACAAATTTTTGTGCACCGGGCCTCTAGTTTATAAATATGTAACTATAGTATATTTCCTATTAGAAATTATGGCTCAAATTCCAAAGTGCTAAGGCAAGCCATCCTTGCCTGTGGACATGGAAGCAGGCTCACAAGTTAGTCCATACACTTTCGTCCTCAGAATATTCATTTCTGAGGAAGCAACATGTTGATTTCAAGTACTGGGGGTTTCTTTTAAAATCAGGAGCGAATTCTGAACACATTGGCATTCAACGGGTCAATGGTACCTAATATGTCACCTGACAATTGCTGGCATGAGGGAAATATGGCTCCCAAGCCACTGAGGTAAAACACTGATCTGGAAACAATTTTAACTTGAAAAAATATAAAAAGTATGGATGCACACAATACCTCTCAACAGCCTAAGAATAATTGTGTGCTGGCAGAGCGCAGGAAATGGATTGAAGATTAACACTGAAGATACAAGCACAATGCCTTCATCATATTGACTAACCTCTTCATTTTGCAATTCTGTGAAAATCCCATGAGCATTTTGAATTTTTCAAAATATTTTCTGTATTTTAATTTTTAAAGCAATGGATCATTTAGGACTCCTACATTCTTTAGCTAAAGATTTGTCATTTATTTTCCTTTACTGACAGTTAACTTTTAACCAAAGGTATTCCACACCTTAGCTATTATAAGCTTTTAATAATTGTTGCTACATACTTTTCCCTCAAAGCACAAAACCTGTTATTGTTGTGTTTTTCTCCTGGTTCAGAAGTTGAGCTTCTCTTAATAACTTTTACAGAAACATACCTTTAATATTGCTGGGTAATGTACAGACAGAGTCTTAATTTAAATTTAAACTACCCCCTATCAGTCCATAGTATCTTCCAACTTTCAGCAAAGGGAGGTTGATGTTAATCTAAACCCTTTTAAAAAGAATTCATTTATCACTAAACATAATGCTTGTTTAATAGTTTTTCGTTTTCTAATTTAATTGTTCATTGCTACTGCATCTAGAACAACAATTTTAGTTTTTCTATACAGCTATACTCAAGATCTCTATTCTAGACCGCCTTCCTAAATTTTTGAAAAGACTCATAATAAAACAAACAAACACAAAGCCATAGTTTCTGTTTTAACTTTTCAATTCATACTCAGTTTTACTTTCCATGAGGCAATCCTTTCAAGCAACGTTAGTCAAAAATATCGCCTCTAAAGGTCTGTTAAAGCTTGTAATTTAGCTTATATTTGGGGAGGTGTGGGAATGATACAGAAAGTGCTTAGGTTTTTCTATTGCTGAAATAATACTGGAAATCTCTTTCTATTCCTGCCTTAAATTCCTCATGATTTCTGGTTGCACAAGGACATATCGGTGAGCTTATAAGTCTTCATGGAAATAACAGACTTACTTTGGAAAATAAGCACTTTGGAAATGTTCAATCACTCGTGACCATGTGTTAGTGCATTTTCCAAGGCTGACAGAGAAAATCAGAGAAAAATTCTTACCTCTCAAAGGACGTAAGGCAATGCACATCACCAATAAAGCAAGCACAGCAGAGGTGGCAATTCCAAATAAGATTTTTAACCATGTCTACATAAAATAAAAATGAATTAGATATACATACAGTTTCTGCTAAGTAGTAGAAAACACAAAATTTTGTTTGCCGTTAAATCTTAGTTCTCCTTAACACAAACTTTTGATAGTTTTCCACTGGTCTGGCTCTAATTGCTGGAATTTTTCCAGCTCCACACAGACAAATGTTTCTACAGTATATTTAGAATAATCTCCCAATCTCAACCCACTCCAGGAAGTACATACTTATGGACAAATCCTCACCTTCTAAACAATATAAAACATTGTTCGCACTCAATTCTGCCAGCCCTCATTCTTTAGCAACACCTGAGTTTGCGTATACTAACCTTCATTTTTCCAGATGTTTGTGAAAGTCAGCTAATTCTGACTTCGGAGCGTGGGTCACTGCATCTGTGAAAACCGTTGAAAGGAAGCAAGTCTGTCTTTGGAGTTGGAAGAGGAAGCTAGGACAAGGTTTTTTTCTTTCCATGGACTTTTCAAAACCGTGCCAAATTTCAAAAGATTTCTGTAAAATTAGAAACAGATTTTGGGGGCGTTCTTGGCCTTGAAATGAACTGTGAATGGCTTAAGGGAGGTTTTACAGCCTTCTCATCCTTGTAAATTCTACACCAACATCTGCTTACGTTGACATACAGAGGTTTTTAAACCTTTTTTCCCCCACAAGTTTAGTTTTATGTTTCATTTTCCTCTAGAAATCTCTCACCAATTACTTTGGCAATTTATTGAGTTTCATATAACCTTTCTATTTGCAACTAAAAGAAGAATTAAAATAACACCAACTTTCAGGTATGTACAGTATACATGTTCTAATTTCAAGGAGAGAAAGAAAATTACAGCCACGAAAGATTCTGTGAGAAATACGCCATGTGACTGTACTTTTCTTCCCCTAAGACACTGTGAGGTACTGCAGACAGAAATGTTTTCCTTTCAGTACAAGTTCTTTGTCCATATAGTACCATATGCACTTCCAGTAAATACAGAAGTTTAAAAATTCAACTGTCTAAACCCACGACTGCTTTCCTTTAAAGAAATAAAATGCCATCTGGTGAAATTTAGTATGGGTCAGGTGTGTATGCACAGGCCAGAAAGATGGAAAGATCAGGAAGAATAATTTACCAGCAGACCTTTGGGAGAATGGAAATGGCTTTGCAAAAGTGATATTT
>NW_005875250.1:0-12713 GCF_000147115.1 Myotis lucifugus | reverse complement strand
AAAGCAGAAATCAATGACACTGGGAAAATGTCATATGAAACATTTAAACCAAAGCTGGTTCTTTGAGAAGCTCAAAAACAATTCACACACCGGTCTAGACTGAACAGGATAAAGAGAAAGAAATGACCAATGCCAAGAATGATGGAGGTAAAACCACCACAGACTCTACAAATATTAGGAACAACGATGGCAAATGTAGATGAAATGAGCACAAATTCCTTGGAAGATACAAAATATCATAGTTCACTCAGGAAGAAAGAAAAAACCTAAATAGCCCTATTTATGAAATTGAATTTGTAGTTTAAAATCTCACAAAGAATACTCTAGGCTAAATCATTTTAGTGGTAAATGTTACCATTTATTCAAGAAAGAAATAATACCAATTCTACACTAACTCTCCCAGGAAATTGAAGAGGAAAGAATACCTTCCCACTCCATCCATGAGGCCTACCTGTATTGTTGGGATCCCTAAACCAGACAAAGATATTGTAAGGAAAACCAGACAATTATTCTTCATGAACATCAACATAACAATTTTAAACAAGTTGCTAGCAAGTCAAAATTATTAAAAGGGATAATACATGTTAATCAAATAAGTTTATCTCCATAAGATAGATTGAACACTTGAAAGTCAACTAATACAATTTACCATATCAATACATGAGGAAAACCACGTGATTAATAGATTCTGAAGGTGGCTTTTACAACTCAGTAATTTATGATAAAAGTTCTAGGCAAATTATAATTAGAGGGAGTTTCCTTGGTTTGATAAAACTCATTAAAAAAAACCCTCTACCAACCATCATGGTGCATCCTCCCAACGATCAGTGCAAGGATGTCCAGTGCCATTGCTTCTGAACATTTTAAAAAATATATATTTTATTGATTTTTTACAAAGAGGAATGGGAAGGAATAGAGATTTAGAATCATCGATGAGAGAGAAACATTGATCAGGTGCCTCCTGCACACCCCCTACTGGGGATGTGCCCGCAACCCAGGTACATGTCCTTGACCGGAATTGAACCCGGGACCCTTCAGTCCACAGGCTGACGCTCTATCCACTGAGCCAAACCGGCTATGGCTGCTTCTGAACATTTTGTAGGAGGTTCTAGCCAGTGCAGTGGAGCAAAAAGGAAAAGGCACCATAAATGAAGAATCGCTTCTTGGCCTTTTGGCTAAGATCAAGTGTAAAACTATTTTCAGAGATGACTTGTAGAAAATCTGAGAGTGTCTACCAGAGGGTTAAGTGAGTTTAGCATGGTTGCAGGATATAAGATAAAGATACAAAAATTAATGATCCTATCTAATAAAAGGCCAGAGGCGTCATGACTGCAACAGCCAGAGACCAGACCATCATAGCCCATCACGGGCTGGCCCCACCCCCAATCAAGCAGTTAGGGGCAATGAGGCAGGCAGGCAGAGTGGTTAGGGATGATCAGGTAGGTAGTCCAGCAGTTAGCGGTGATCAGGGAGGCAAGCAAGTTGTTGGGGGCGATCAGGTAGGCAGGCCAGTGGTTAGGTGGGATGAGGCAGGCAGGCAGAGTGGTTAGGGGTGACCAGGTAGGCAGGCAGAGTGGTTAGGGGTGACCAGGTAGGCAGGCCAGCGGTTAGGGGAGATCAGGTAGGCAGACAACCCCTCGCAGGGCTGGCCTCACCCCCCAGCAAAGAAAGAGGGAGGCCCAGGCCAGCCAAGCCATTGCACCCCAGCCTGTTACCTGCAGAGGGAGGCCACAGGTGGCAGGTGAGGGGAGGCCGTGCCGCACAGATGGCAAGCACTGGCAGCGGTTGGGGTGGAGCCAGCTGCCTGCAGCTGGGGGAAGGAAAGCCCCAATAGGCCCTGATCTCAGGCCAGGCCTAGGGACCCTACCCGAGGGGTCCCGGATGGTGAGAGGGTGCAGGCCGTGCTGAGGGACCCCCGAGTGCATGAATTTTCAGGCACCGGGACTCTATATTCTTGAACAATCAGAAATTGAAATTAAGGAAGTGCAATGTACAATAATGTCTAAAATGATCAACATCTTAGGAATAAACTTAATAAAAGACATCAAATACCTGTACAGTAAAACTAATGAAATATAGCTGAGAAATTCATGAAGACCTTCATGGGATACACATACTGTTCATGGATAGGAAACTGTTCATGGGAAGTTTAAAATAAAAAAAAAATCTGGTTTCACAATTTATATCTAATTGCAAAGGACCTACAATAGCCAAAACAATTTTGAAAAATGAGAACAAATTAGGAGGGACAATACTGCATAATTTCAAAACATATTACAAAGCTACAGTAGTCAGGACAGTATGGTATTGATGAAAAGATGAACAAACAGATCTAAGGATCCGTAGAGTCCAGAAACAGAACCCTGTCTATATGGTCACTTGGCTTTTCACAAAGGTGGGTAAGCTCCAGTGCGGGACGGATACGTTTCTACAGATTGTGTTGGAACAACTGGATATATTAAAACACCTCCAGCCCCACCAGTATATCAGATCTAACTCATGATGTACCATAGGACTAAATATAAAATCTAAAAACATAAACCTCCTAGATGAAAACAGGACAGAATCGTAGTGTCTTTATGTTTGGCACAGATTTCTTACACGTTGCAAAAAAGTAGGAACTATAGAAGAAAAAGAATGATCAAATGTAAAACTTGTTCCTCTTTAAAAGTCACTGTTATACAGCATTTCCCCCACCCTCTCCCTCCGCATTAGTGCTGTGGTGCAAATAACCAACCACATTCCAAGAATCGAGTTGGTAATGATCACCACCTGCTCAGAGTGAAGGTGAAAGAAACAGGTTCAGCCAGGGGTGGGGAACGTCCGGACCCCACGCTGTATAAGGCCCAAGAAATCATTTGGTCGCCCTGCCAAGGCATTAGAGGCGAGTTAATGAAATGTTTGATCAAAGTGAGCAGGTTAATTTTAAAGTTGAAAATTTTGTATGGACCACCAGTGATGTTCTAAGTATCCAAATGGGCCTTGGCAGAAGGAAAGGTTCCCCACACCTAATCTAGGCTCTCTTGCGTCCACAGGACCCATCCATGCGTGCCAAGCCCACCCCTAACTGTAGCCCATCCCCTCGCCTACCTGCCACTGCCTGTCAGGCCCCAGCTGGTTACCTGCCTCACGAGGCTTTCCCTGTCTCACTCAGGTCGCCTGAGGCACAGCTGCTTCCTGCCTCCGTCTGGGTTGTGGGCAGCTTCGTCTGCTGAGCAGCAGTGGATGCCGGGTAAACTCTGCTGGGGCAGGAGCCATGGTATCTGCTCCCTCTGGGCTTCCATGATGCCAACGTCCCTCCAGAAGGTCTAGGAGGGAGAGAAGAGCAGGCATGAGAAGGGAACCCAGCCCTGACCTCTAAAAGGTTTGCCAACGACCCAGATACCAGGTGATTATCTTGTCTGTGCGGCTTGGAACTCAATTCTGAATTTCCCTTGGGCACCTGTAGAGACGGAGAGGACGATGCTGCAGCCAATGGAGCCACAGGGGCCAGGCCCAGCGCAGCTGTTCCATGAGGAAATGTGGGACTGAAAAGCTTGGCTGCATCTGCTGCAGAGGAAGCAGGTCTGTTCTAAGACACGGTCAAGAGCAAACGCCAAAAGGGTGTAGAATCCATGGATCTTCAAGGAGCTGCCAGTAGGAGATGGCTCATCAGGTGTCAGGGCTGATCTCCCTACATTTTTAACTCATCACACGTGTGACTCTGTAAATCCGCTCAGTGGAAACCGCCACTGCTACCTCTGCCTTTAAGTGGCTTTTCTCGCCTCCCGCTGTTTGGTTTCTCAACATCCTGCGCCTCGTCTTCCTGGGACCTGGAGGTGCCCGAAGGGGAAAGGTGCCGAGTGGTGCGCCCCCATCTCTGTAGCTGCCCTTTGCCTAGAATCTTGACCCTCAAGTCCATACCGCCTTGGGGCGCACCAACTCCGCCAGGCAGCTCACTTCCCATTTCATGTAGATTCTCTGCTTGTTCTTGGGGGATGTGTGGGTCTCACACAAGCTGTACTGTCATTGGCAGAAGTGGGAGTTTGTGGGGCTTCTTTACCGGGTGCGGGATGGCTCATAACTTTGGCATTTGCTCATGGATTATTAATTCAAGTATTTACGATCCCATTAGTCTCACTTATGTCCTTTGTGGGGTCTAATTTCCCAGATGTCGGACCTCTCACATGGATCGCGGGGTAAGGAGTGGCCAGGCAGGTCCCCAGGGGGATTGGCACCTAGCAGGGAGCAGCATGAGTTTCCTTACACTGAGCGCAACTGTGAGTCCTGCCCACAGGGGGCGCCGTTTCATGCAGAACCTGGGCTCTCCCTGAACACGTGCAATCTACCACCAACACTAGGCGGCGCCTGTAGGCTTCTTCTCTGGATGCAATGGCCAGTGACTCGCAATCGCAGTTTCACTTGGATTTGAACTCCTTCAAAACGACGGGCGAGCTGTTCTCTCCTTTATTTTTAACTCTCACCCAAGGATATTGTTTCATTGATTTTTAGAGCGAGTGGAGGAGAGAGGGAAAGACAGAGAGAAACATCGATGTGAGAGAAACACATCCATTGGTTGCCTCCTGCACGCGCCCCAACCAGGTCCCAGGCCAGGGAGAAGCCTGCAACGAAGGTGCATGCCCTTGACCAGAATTGAACCCAGGACCCTTCGGTTCCCAGGCTGATGCTCTATCCACTGAGCCAACCCGGCCAGGGCCAGCTCTTCTCTTCTTGACAAAAGAGGCCTTTCCATAGCCCTGCCCAGCGGACTTAATGGCTGTGTCTTCCGATGTCACACCCACAGAGCAGCAGACAAGAAACTGAGGCACCGGGGGCCCCCGAAGCTTGAGACACAAATGCCGCTGAGCCCGGGGAAGGCGTGAGGGTGGAGGGCACAGGCCTGGAGGGGCAGCAGGTGACCAGCCTGGTGGTGTGGAAGCACAGGAGGAGGCCGTGGAGGAGGAGCCGGGAGGGAGGAAGGTGACTCAGAAGTGCCTTCTCTGAGAGGAAGGTCAGGGTCTGCATGGACGGCTCCTGTCAGGGGATCATCTGACCGAGACCCGGTGCGGGGTCTTGTACAGATGCGATCGTTTAATTCCTGTTATTTTCTTGTAAAGACAGAATAGCCTCCAGGTGCTGACACTCAGACAAGTTAACTGCCTCTCTCCAGCTGACTCAGTCCACATGCGCCCCAGGTGGAAATTGGGACCCGCACCCCAAATCCTGATGCTGCTGAGCGTTCCCCTGCCCCCTCCCTGCGGCCCCGGGAAGGCCTCAGGGCCCCCTCAGTGGTGGCTGCAGAGACAGGTTCCACGCTGGACCCGGGGAGCCGGGCTCGCCGTCCCCCTTAAGCGACAGGAAAACGATCTCCCTGCTACCAAGGCCTCTCCTCTCTGTCACTATCATCCAGTGTCGGAGACCAAGGCTGTCAGGACAGAAACAATGTCCAAAGGAGAGTTAGAGGGAGTGATGTTTCCTTAGAAACACCCCATAAACGCACTTCCATCGGCCGCCACAGGTCAAAGCCCCCGACCCCATGGGAATCCACATCACCTGGGATGAGTCCACAGCACACACTGAACCTGGGGTTCATGCCTGCCGTCCTCCTTTGAAATCCCCCCACAAAACCCACCAAATATTAAACACTAAACCACCAAGTGGCCTTCAAATCCACAACGTGATATTGAAGAACAAAGCAGTACAGTCCCCAGTGCGGTGGGCAAAGAAAGTGGCAACACCTGGTTAGAAGTGTGTCCTCGCGGATGGAGAGCAGGTGGGGCACCTGCTGAGACATAACCCTGGGGAGTGAGGGCCGAGCATGGGCTGGGGAAACTCCTGTAGAGCGAGCAGATTTCTGTGCAAAGGAGGAATGTGGCGGGGAGTGGGGGATGGGCGGGGGGTGGGGGGGGGAGTAGAGGGCGCAGAGATTGAGACTGCAACTCAGGAACCCTGTCCTCCCTGTTCATAGGTCCATGCTCAACAGCTGAGCCAGGCCAGCCGGGCGCATTTGTTTCATTGCTGACCTGTGGGAAGGACAGAGGACACTGAGCCCCACAAAACGGTTGAGTTCTGGCAAGAGACGGAGACCAGAGGAAGGACACAATCTCTGAAGCCCAGGCCCCCCTACCCCGGCCCATGGCGTGGGCCCCCCTCTGCAGCTCAGAGCACGTAGCAAGAAGCCAGAGCATCGCTGGGTGCAGGAGGCTGCGGCAGACGCTCTGTGGGAGGGGGAGGCGTGTGCAGCAGCTCACACATGTCCCGGGAGCCTCAGGGCTTGGATCTCGGGGCTCAGTGCACAAGGGCAGGGGAAGAGGCGGTAGCGTGGCATGTGGAGTTTGTCAGGTGGGGCACGTGGCTGATCTGGGCACCATCAGGGACCTTTCCGTTTTTGATGCTTCTTCTCAAAGCGAAATGCTCTTGATCCATGCGTCTCCTAATGCGCTGAAGGGGGCTGGTTTCCATGTTCTCTATCCATGGGGGGTATCATTTATTGGCCACACAGAGGCCATGGTAGTCATGGCTTCCATCCTTAGGGGCCTAACTGCAAACATGCTTGTCACATGATTGTGCGGATGTGAGAAGAATGAGCCATGTCACTCAATTCCATGCACCCTTAAGAGTATGGATCTAAACGGCCTTGGGATCTATCACTCAACATTATTTCAGTCTGGCCAGGGGTTGGGCATCGACCTATGAACCCCGAGGTCATGGTTTGATTCCCGGTCAGGGCACAGGCCCAGGTTGCAGGCTCAATCCCCAGTGGGGGAAGTGCAGGAGGCAGCCAGTCGATGATTCTGTCTTATCATGGATGATTCTATTTCTCTCTCCCTCTCCCTCAGGCTTCCTCTCTGAGATCAATAAAAGTATACTAAAATTACTTTTAATGAGTTGTCAGCCACGGCTAAGAGTCCTTCGTTAATTCCATTCAAAGCAAGGCCAGGGAGGCCACTGTCATAGAGTTCCACACACGTCACTGATGCTGCTCGTGGCAGGAGAGCTGTACCTGTGGAGTGAATGCCTGCAGGTCTGACATGACGCGTGGGCCTCCGTTGTGTAACACGGAACAGGCTGAGTGTGACGGGGACGGGCCCATGGGCACCGGTGTCTCCAGAGGCTACGTAGACAGCACAAGCCCACGGGGACATCACGACCCAGAAGTGACGTCTGAGGTGCCTCCATGACCAGGCACCTGGGGACCAGTTAGAGCCTGAGCACTGGAGGGGCCCTGGGATCCAAGGGACGCGCGTGACCAGCGCCTCCTGCTGAGGACGGGAGTGCAGAGACCCGAGGGCCTCGGGGACATTATCCCTGTCCCCCCCGCCCCCTCCTGTTCCCTGACTCCAATACCCTGTGAAGGATTATAAAGTCACAATAAGCCTCGCTTAGATGTGACCATTAAACTGTCAATTAAGTGACTGAAAAGTAACCAGCTGGTGGTGCCAGGGAGAAATCCCAATAAAACCAGAGCCAAATTCAGACGCCCATCAGCCCTGAGGGTAAACCAACAGTCCCCTGGCAGAGTCGGTGAGATCGCCGGATATTGGCCTTTGGGGGTGAGGAGGTCTGTTCTGTTCGACTGTCACTCACATTTTTCCATTTTGGTGCATAATTGTAACAGCTGACACTGGCTGCCAGGGACTGCGCCGAGCATTTGTCCTGGATGAACCTACTTGGCCTAACGCACATCTGTGCTGTCCCCTTATTTCCAGACGAGGACACTGAGGCAGAGGGGTCAGCACCTGCTGGGGACCCCACAGGCGGGAAGCTGCAGAGCTGAGCTTGAACCCCGGGAGTCTGACCCTGAAGATGGGCTCTTGCTCACAACCCACTGAGGGGAACGTCCCACATTTGAAAGAGAGACCCCAACGGCCTCCAGATTCTCAGCAATGTGTGAAGCTGCCGGTTAGGGCTCTGAGGTGGCGGGACTGAAACTGCAACAATCTGAGGATAAGTTGTGCAATAAATGCTCTAATGTTTCCTCAGGGGCAAGGTGTGTGCGTGGTGTTCTTAGATCCCTCGTCCCCTCTCTGAGGAAGTGTTGGTGATTTCATGCTTCAGGGTTTGCCTGCTTCAAGTGTGTGGACGTCAGTGTGTTTTTGTTGCTGCTACAGTTCCTGTCGCCAAGGGGCCACTGTTTCTGTTAGGTCCACGGTGACAGGTTTGCAGGAAGGATTGCTGTCCCTGGGCTGATCCTGAATTCAGCTACAGCATCAACTTTCATCCATTCTCACTGCGTTTCTCACTAGAGTATCTTAGATTTCTCTGATGGTTGATTATCTACATACTAGTGGCCCAGTGCATGAAATTCATGCAAATTAAAAGGGTATTAATTAAAGGAAATATTTTAATATTGCTATTTGCCCTTTCTCTATAATAGAAGTGTGAGGAATGAAAGAAAATTGGTAAAGTGCATATGAAAATCCCGCTACTGTCAGAATCTGGGGTGAGCCGCAACACCCAGAGACAGGTCCACGCCCACCCACACCCACCTCAAAATCGGGCGAGACCCAGAGCCGGCCAGCCCCACCCCATCAAGCCCTGCATGGCTGGGGGCACAGCCTCAGGTCCTGCTGTCCGGCCTCAGGTCCCCCTTCCCGGGTGCGAGGGTGCGAGGACATGACAACGATTTGCATATTAGCTCTATATTTTATAGGATTACGACCAACTTATTGATGGCTTTCTATATGCTTTCCCCTGGTTGGAAGAGAATGTTTTCAACAAGTTGAGAGCCTCTGTGTTTACTAGTCTTTATTTCACAGCAGCTTTTAGTTCACAGAAAACTTGAGCAGAAAGTAGAGAGAGCCTGGCCGGGACATCTCAGTGGTTGAGCGTCACTCTGTGTGCAGATGGGTTGCCAGTTCAATTCATGGGCAGGTCCCACTCCAGCTGCCGCCTGAATGCCCGTACAGCAAGTACAGAAGGCACCCGCTGGGTGCTTCTCATGGCCCTGGTGGGATCAAAACACAAAGAGAAAGTAGAGAGAGGTCCCACCTCCCCCTTCTTTCCAGACACACGGAGCCTCCAGGGGTCAGCACCCGGCCCGGTGCTGCCAGGACCCCAGGGTCTCAGGTGCTGGGCCGGGTGTGGTGAGAGGGCGTGTAGGTCACAAGGAACTGCCCAGCTGTCCTGCCGAGTGGCCGTGCTCCTGTGCATCCCTCCAGCAATGAGGACGCGTTACTGCTGCCCCGCACCCCTGCCAGCACGTGGTGTCGGTCAGTGAGCTTCTCTAAACAGAGAAAGAGGAGAAAGGACTGAGCAGGTGGAGGAACGAGGGTGGCATCAGGGAGAGGACAGGATTGAGTCAGAAACCCAGATGCAAGCAGCTGAGCTAGAACGTCAGTGCCATGCACCTCCCTTCCGTCTGACAGGTCCCCCCCGCCCGACACCTGTCAGAATCCTGTCTGTGCTGCATGGTCTCAAGCCCGCTGTCCTGTCACCTGCTTCCCACAGCCTGTCTCTGAGTCCTGCGGCCTCCCTGTGCCCCATGGAGCAGAGGCCCACAGTCGGCACAGGTGGGGGACCAGCCCTGTGGGTGCTTCTCCTGTGGGGCCCGATGACCACAGGGGCCACCTCTGAACCGACAAGTGAAAGCGTCACCAGGACACGTGAGCGTTGATGGATCTGAAGTTGTGTGCATGGCTTTTCCACAGGCGCTCGAGTAGGAAGGTGGCAGTGGGAGGGTGGTCCTCCTCTTGGCACTGTTTTCTCTGAGGAGGCGGACACCACGGACTTATACCCTCCACTGCCCAGAGCAGCCCTGGCACAGCGGGCACCATTTTACCCTGAGCGTGCAGCCCAGCCACACTGAGAGCTCGTTCACTCAGGGTCACGCATCTCCCGCAGGAACATGTGCTGACCCTCTTCTCTGTGCCAGGCCCTGGGCTGAGGGAAGAGCAAAGCGGACCCTGTCCGCACTGAAGGAGCTGAACCCCAGGGGCTCCCTCCACCGACGGGGCGCGCACTGTGACCCTCCCACCTCAGGCGGTGCCGAGGGAGCCGTGCCTGGTGCCAGCAAGTCCCGCTCTGACCAAGTCCCCGGGCTGTGACGCTGATGGATGGCATCAGCCGTCCGTGAGGAAGGGTGGCTGGAAGCCAGGCCTTGTGACCTGCCCCATCCCCTGTGGCAGGACCAGTGAGGCTCACGGGGTACAAATAGCCCTGGGCTCCCCAGGCTGCTCAGTCCAGCTCCTCAGCGCTCACGGTTTGCTCAGCTGAACGCTCAGCCGCAGGAACCATGAAGCTGGCCCTGTCTCTGCTGCTGGTCACTCTGGCCCTTTGCTGCTCTGACGGTGAGTGTCACGTCCACTCAGACACCATCAGCCGGGAAGGGCCCTTCTCCGGTCCAGGTGACTTACATGGGGAGGGCGGAGGGGTCAGAATTAACCTTTCCCTCGCCCTGTGGACCAGCCCCCAAAGCCCGGCACTCGGGGTATCCGATTCCGGGGCTCTGGAACTTCTACAGAAACCCCCGCAGGCCAGTGTGGGCGGTCCCCTGGGAGGCCCCACTGCTGCCTGGTCTGTGTCGCAGAAGCAGCAGGACAGAGTCACCTTCTCATGAGTCAGGGTCCTGCCCCTGCAGCGCTGTGGCCTGGAACACAGGCTGCATCTCCCCAGGCCTCTCCTCCCTGGATCCCAGCGCCCAGGAGAGAAGCTGGGGCGATGGTGGAGAGGAGGTGGTCCGAGGCCGCCCTGGTCTCACCGACGTCTCCTCCAGGGTCTCTTAGGTGCCAGGTGAGCCCAAGACTCTTGGACTCCTAGATTCAGACTCAGAGAATGTTCCAGCAGGAGAGGGTTCCGTTCAAGAGAAGCAGTGCCGCCCGAGGCTCAGAGTGGCCAGTGTCCACTTGGCTCTGAGACCCAGAGGCGCTCAGGGGCCCGACAGGCCCCCTTCTCCTCCTCCAGGGCCCAGCCAGGACGTGTAGAGCCAGTGGGAGCGCTAGGGCCACAACTGCCCTTTTTTCAGGTGAATGTGGCCAGTGGCCAGCAATGCTGGGCGTGTCCTCACGCCCTCGGGGCTGAGCCAAGTCCTTTTGAGTCTCTTCCATCTGACTTTCTGAACCCGGTCCTCTCTCCCCACATGACCTCTGACCTGACCCTCCACCTCCCTGCAGAGCGGCTGTCTCCCAGGTGGGAGGGGCCTGTGGGCACAGTCCCAGCTCCAGGAGCTGGCAGAGGCCTGAGGGTTCGGATGGAGAATCCTGACCCGGAAGTGGTTCCTGCAGGTCTCAGCACAACCCACTGGGTGGAAAGTCAGCCCAGTCCGTGCGCCCCCTCCAGGGGGTTCTGTCCTCAAGGCGGAACCAAAGAGCCAGTCGTGGTCTGAGCCTCAGCGTCAGGTGTGACACTCACAGACTTCCTCGGTTAAGCCTGAGCCCTCTCTGTCCCATGACATGATCCCAGTGTTAGACTGAGCCTCCAAGGGCATCTTCCATCCCTTAGTAGCGTTCCTCCCTCCTCTCCGCATTTACTGTCTCCCTCTGGGCCCTCTGCCAGGACCCGACCCTACCCTTCCCTGGAAAGACTGAGGGCTAGCAGCTCCCTCCCCCAGTACCAGACAAAGGCAGGTGTGGCTCTGTTGAGGGGCAAAGCTGAGGCTTTGAAATCCAAGAACAGTGACTGGGGCAAAGCAGGGGACTCTTGGGAAGGCCTGGGTGTACTTGCTAAAGGGGAAGACTGACCAGGGGTGGTCACCTGTGCTCCATCCGGGCTCCGCTGGGTGCTCTGTGACCCGGCACCAGTGAGGACTTGGGGGAGATGCATTGTCCTGGGCACAAGTATGGGAGGAGACCATAAGCCCCTGGGGTTCCTGTCTAGGTCTGAGGTCAGGGAGCCATGGGGAAAAGTGACTTTCCTACATCCAATGTGTTTCTTTTTCTTCTCCTCCAGCAAATGCCAAAACCTGTCCAGCCCTTCAAAACGAAGTGAGAGGCTTCGTGTTGGACATTAAACCGCTTTTTTATCGCATCCTCAAGACGTTTCCGGCACCTGAACCCCGCCTACGCGTCCACGATGGCTGTGAAGGATTGTGTAAATCGGATGGCCTTTAGCGACAGACACAAAATTTATGACGTTGTGGTAACTCCATTCTCCTTCTGCATAGAGGCTGCTGCTCAGCTGCATGGCCCGGCGGGAGGAGGGTGCAGTTCTGGGGGGCACAGGCGGGGGGCACCAGTCCTTCTGCTCACCTCTGAGAGAGGGGCCCGTGGCCAAGGGTGGATGGTGACCCGACACCCGCTGGGCCAGCCTCAGGCTGCACAGCCTCTGCAGGCCCCTCCCTGGGCTCCAGGTTCCCCACGAGTCCTGAGGGGGGACAGCCAGGGCCCAGGCGGTGATGGTGAAGGGCCAGACACTGCTGCCTCCCTGCCTGGGAGCGTTCTGGAGGGCGAGGTCCCTCACTGGAGGCAGAAGGCACTGTCCCTGGGGAATAATGCCATGGGGTGGGGGTGCACAGGGGGAGGCAGGGGAGGCAGGGAGCTGGCCCCGCCCTGTGAGGATGGAGGCAGGCGGGGCTCTGGCAGCTTTTGCAGAGCCAGGCCCAGTCCCTGTCCCCTCGCCCCTGTCCCTCCTCAGCCATCAGGCCAGAGGGCAGGGCCCTCTCAGTCTGTCCTCTGCAGCCACGGGTGGAGCTGACCGCCTCCCTGTCTCTCTGAGGAAATCAGACATTGGGGGGAGGGGGTGTGTCTCAGCTCCTCCGCCCCTGAACCAGGTCGGGCTTTAAGCACCAGTCCCCACGG
>NW_005875249.1:0-12715 GCF_000147115.1 Myotis lucifugus | reverse complement strand
CTATCTAAAATCAATTATTTTTTTAAAAAGGCGAATTATTATACCAGATAGCATAAATATTTATTTTATATATTAAATTTAAACTATTATGTACAAAAGCATTTCTTTGAAATTGCTTTCCATCACTAGTCTTAACCTCTTTTGTCACATTCTTCTTTTCACTGGTACTGTGTTCTCTGCTTTAACCCTTTGAGTGCCAACCAATATCCTAGGAACTATGCTAAAATTGCCAAGGCATTTTTGCCGATTTTACAGCAGTTTAGAAAAAAATTATGAATCGCAAGTAAATGAAGTTACATATTCAAAAACTTAAGGAAACCTTTACTACATTTGTTTTCATCTTTGACATATATTGTTTGCTGATTGTATTATAAAATACTAGTAGAAAAATTTGAACAAAACATATAATGTTAAAATAGAGGGACACCCTTCTCCAATATCTTCCACAAAATCGTCATCTTCACAGCAAGAATTGACATATCTAGCAATATCATCATCACTAATAAAAGCAGACTTAGAACTGGACGCCATTTCGAAGCTTTAGGGCTACAAAATCTGAGTAAACTTCATAAAATCGTAGTAGCTGTAAAAAATTAGGCAGATAAATGCCAGTGGTCAATTTTAGAACTACAAACATTCGGCATCATAAGTAATCTGCACTTAGGTGCCATCTGTCAATAAAGAGTGAACTACTAGCTTCTAATAGTGACACTGCAGGAGGAGCGCGATAGAGCTCCCGGCACTTTTGGCGAAAGACAGGAGGAGTGCAATCGCGTTCCCCGGCACTCTAGGGGTTAAATTATAAACTTTTTTTTCAAAAATGTTTAGTAAGCCCTGGCCTGGTGGCTCAGTTGGTTGGAACATCCTCCCATACACCAAAAGGTTGTGGGTTCCTGGTCAGTGCATACACCTGAGTTTTGGGTTCAATCTCTGATCTGGCAACTGATTGATGTTTCTCTCTCACAACAATGTTTCTCTCTCTCTCTCTCTCTCTCTCTCTCTCTCTCTCTCTCTCATCAATAAAAATATATCCTCAGATGAGGATTTAAAAATTGTTTAATAAAATCACTAGCATATTAAATACTTAAAATATTATCTATATATTTTAGCAGCTTCATTTTTATAGTTGATCCATAAGCTTTCCTTCAATCTCACAAATGAAATTTATTTCCCACCCCATTCTATATTATCATTCATCATATTTATTACTAATATGATGGTGTTTGAGAGGCTTCAGGAACATTTTTAAAAGAAACAAGTCCCTTTTGGGTTACTCTAACACTCAGACATAATTATATTATATTTAGTTAATAACAGCTTTGGAATATAGCTAATTCAACTGCTTTTTCCTACATAGTTTATTCCAACTGATATCTGCTCAGGTTTGCTGGTTTAATTAACACTCCGGTGTGGGGTGAATTTCCCGCCAAAATATAAGATGGCTCTGTCTTTTGGTTTTGTTCCATCCACCAAAAGGGTGGATTACAAACAAATATTTGGTAATACGCAGTTACAATCGGCCCGAGTTTACACGTTTCCCGCACTCCACCGCAAATCTATATGAACCGAGTTAAAGACGGCTCCCACGGAGTACGCGCAATTCACACGAGCCGACTTAACTCGTTTCCCCCACTCCAAGTGTTAATCAAAACTTGGGCATTATGAAATTCTTTGAAGTCACAAGAAAGCTTGATTTTCTTACAAACTCTGATAACCATGGAAAACTAGTCATTTTTAGAGGCGTGTGTGTGTACTCATGTATATAATTAACATATACTATGAAACTATATAATTATACATATATGTTTTATAAAATTACAAAATATAGTTTACTGGTATACCAAAGGCTGACTTTTTCTTTTTCATTCTAATGTGTCTCTTGCAGAACTTTGAAATGTGCTAGCACGGTGGATAAAAGGCAGGAGAAGCTAAGCTATTTTATGAGCACCCAACACATGATTCTGTGAAGTCTGTTGTAAATAAGCCAGCCCGCAATTAATCACAATGCCTGAGAAGACTCCCGCATTGAACATGTTACGTCCAGGCCTGACAACTGTAAAGACAACCCTGGAGGGCCATTCCTTTCCAGTTTTCGAATTCTTCTGAAGCAATGACAAAGAACTGGTGATAGATGCAAAGACCTTTCAAGCTAATGTGCTTGCTGCTCTGATTTCTGTCATAACAAACTATTTTTATATGACTATCAATTAACTTAGATGAGTAGATTCATAATTACTTAGGAATTAAAAGAATGAAAACATCTTTCTTTCCTTGGGGGAAAATGATTTTTTTTTCCCCTCAGTGTAACACATCGTGTATGTTGCATTTCTCTTTTACTACAAAGATGAGCTAGAAATCTCTAGATATGCTCCCAATTAAATAAGCAAAAGCACAATTTTAAGTCTTACATTTCTCTGAAAGGAAGTTTCCTATTTAATTAGCATTCCTATTTAACTATAAAAAAACAGAATAGAGGTAGGCAGTCACGTTATTGTAGTGAAGATTTGACATGACCTATATCTATGAAAAAGCACAAGAATAGGAAAGTAAGAATTAATCATTTTCTTTGTTTTGAGGAAAAAAGTTGCAGCTGTGTTCAATTTTAATGGTGACCTTCTACAACTATATTTTCTTGAAGTTGTATAAAATGTAATGGCAGTTTATTATATTAAACTAGAGGCCTGGTGTACGAAATTCATGCACGGGTGGGGTCCCTCCACCTGGCCGGTGATTGGGGTTGATCAGGGCCGGTGGCTGGGGATGGACTGAGGGAGGGATTACGGGAGGGCTCTAGGATGTGTCCAGCCCCATCTCACCCAGTCCCAATTGGCCAGCAGCAAGCTAACCTACCTGTTGGAGCATCTGCACCCTGGTGGTCAGTGCATGTCATAGCAATTGGTCGGTCGACTGCTCAGTTGGACACCTAGTATATTAGGCATATATATATGATTGTAACTCAGAGTGTGGAATGCTTGCCAAGCACTCTCCCTAGCCCCTGGCCTTGGAGACCTCATGTCCTTCCAAGGCTCTGCTCACCCTCTTCAGCTGCCACACAAAGTAAATTGCATCGTGTGCATGGCAACCCTTTGAAGGCTCCATGGGTGTGTCTCTATTTCACTGCAGTTCTGATTACCCCAACGTAAGGAGAGACACCCTCGTTATCAGGTAACACCATCATGGTAAGACCCCTGCTCAGCCTAATGGAGGGGTTTTAAACAGGCCATGGGTCACCCTAGATCAGGGGTGGGCAACGTTTTTGTGAGTGCGTGCCAAAACCAGCAAAATCTCTGACTCAAAATTCTTCTGCGTGCCATCCCTAACTTTTTGAGAACACGTTACTCCTACTTGATATTTCTTAAGGTGTACGTACGTGAAGAACCTTGAAGAAATAATAAAATTCATTCGAGTGACAAAAACACAGTATATGATGATGAAAAATACATTTATTTTTTAATGTATACATGTACACTGATAGTCCGACAGAAAACTTTATGACTCCGTTTGATATTATCAGTGGGACTTTTGCTGCTGCATCACTGATGACAGAGATTTTACATCAGGTTTATATTTCGTGACCTTCAGAGATATGCACGAGCTACTACTTTTACCCATCAGGCTACTCCTATTATGAGACTTAACAAAAGTCATCACTGAGAACAAAGATTCATAAGCGTATGTGGATGAAACCAAAACACGGTTGGATCTAGGAAGGCAGGGAGAGTTAAGGCAGAGGCATAGAAATTGCTCTTTCCCTCTCTTGTCAATCCATGTCTATGGTCTTTGAGATAACTTGTTATGTAAAATTATTTATTTATCTAAGATGCACCTACACTGAATTTATCTGAAAAATAAAAAAGTCAATATTGAGAAAAAAATTGTAAATGGAAGATTATAAGAGAGGGTTTCGCGTGTCAGCAAAAGTTACTGGCGTGCCTTGTTTGGCACTCACGCCAGGGGTTGCCCACCCCTGCCCTTAGATGGTTTGGTTCAGTGGATAGAGCCATGGCCTGTGAACTGAAGGGTCCTGGGTTCAATTCCAGTCAAGGACACATTCTTGGGTTGCGGGCTCAATCCCCAGTAGGGGGCATGCGGGAGGCAGCAGATTGTTTCTCTCTCATCATTGATGTTTCTATCTCTCTCTCCCTCTGCCTTCCTCTCTGAAGTCAATAAAAATATATTAACAAAAATAAAAATAAAAAGGCCATGAATCAAACGTCGCTGCTCTCCATCCATCCAGTTCCCTCACACCCTCTTTGGTCTTTGTGCCCCCCCCCCCACGTCCCCTCCCTCCCCTCCATCTGCCTTGGGGGGAAGGCTCTGGCCCCTCCTCCTGCGACCTCCTGTTTGAAGCCTCCCCCTTTTTCCTCCAGAGGGGGAGCTCCCCAAAGGCTGTGGTGGGCAGGGCAGGGCTGTGTGTGGGGGCGGGGGGGAGGGGACGAGGGGAGGTAGAGGAGGGAGGTAGGGTGGGTGAGGCAGAGTGGGTGGGGCTGTGTGGGGCATGTATGCCTTGTAGAGCTGTGTGGGGGCGAGCCCAGGTGGGACCTCAGAGGAGAGCTGGGGTGACGGGTCATGGGGAGGAAAAGGGAGGGATGCAGAGCCTGTCCTGTGGGAGAGGCACTGGGCTCCTCGGCTGCCCCCTCCAGCAGCTTTTATAGGCCCCTGCGCAGCTGTCACCCTCCACCCCTCTCTGCCTCCCACTTCCTTTAAAGTTTTGGACTCGGTTTCTCAGACTCAGTCCTGACCCCCTCTCTGCTGCCTCCCCAGGAGCCTGAGGCCACCCCTTGGCCTTGGGCAGGCCTGCCTTGTCCGTCCCCGTAATGATGCTATCCACGCTCCTGGAGTAGTTAGTGAAACTTAACAAATAAAAAGTAGCAGCTCTGAAGATTATAAATTGCGCACTGAGAACACCACAGGCTGTGGAGGGCTCTGCAGTCCATGGCTCTTGGATCACACATAGCAGCCTCCCATGCCACCCAGACCCGCCTGGCTCCCGCCCTGCCTGCCTCCACCAGTGGCTCAGGCCAAACCCTGGGAGCTTCCTGAGGTTCCTCATACCTCACTTTCCAGTCCAGCCCACCAGTGCCCGCACCAAGCTAATCTATTGGTTGGAGTGTCTGCCCCCTGGTGTTCAGTGAGCATCATAGCAACTGGTCGAGCTGTTGAACTCCTAGCTGAACTCCGGTCGAAGGGACAATTTGCATATTAGGCTTTTATTATATAGGATATCTCACCAATAGCATTATATGTTTAACTATATTTTATAGTTATTTTTATGGAAATAAATTTTATGATCTTCATTTTTCCTAAGGCTGGTAATTAACTAATTGTAATTAACTAAAAAAAGCAAAAAATAGTACACAATCTAGACATTTCTATAATTTATACAAAAAATATACCTCTAAAGTAATCATAAACTCTTCTTAGTTACTAATTGAAACTAACAAATATACAAATGAGAAAATATTTTTTTAATTAACATAAAGGTAAAAAAAATACAATTAATCACTGTATAACTTAAATTGACTTATTTTAGTATCTCAAAAATGTTCTAGAATAGCGAATAAGTCAGAAAATTGTTTGATTTATTAAATCTAGAAATCTGATAACATCTAATGAGCACTATTATATTAAGTGATAGAGAACTATTCTTAAAGCTTATATATGATTTATATGTCAGAGAAGATGGAATAGATCTACTTTTCCCTATTTTTTGTGCTACTACAAACCCTGGACATTGTACATAAAACAAACATAAAAAGATGGAGATATGAAGAGACATAGTAGACCATTTAGGGACCTCGAGCCCTAAGGAAAGACATCATGATGTGTTCCCTTTTCTTTTCCTCAGGAAAAATGATATTTTTTTCCTCATTGCAACGCGTTGTATATGTTGCATTTCTCTGATTTCTGATTTTTTACTTCGTACTCCAGATAAGGAGCTGAAGAAACTGATGGCCCAGCAATGCCAATGTGTATGCACAATGAAAGCCCCAACAAAAGACTAGGAGAAAAACAACAAAAATAAACAGCTTACCAAGACCGAAAACTTTTAAAGCACTGCTCTCAACAAATAAAAAAGCCTCAACAAAACCAAGAACAAACACCTCAGCCGCCTACCTCAGCGTAGAGTGAGTGTGGAACCTAGACCTCCGAGGCTGGAAGAGGCCTCCCAACATCCCACCACGGTGGGGTCAGAGAAAGCAATTGGGGATCTGTCTGTCATTTCCATCTCTCACACCCTGTGGGATCAGACGAGACTACCTGGAGAACCTGGATTGCCATTGCTCTCTGGCAATAAGTAACAAGTCACACCCTCACTGCACATAGGTGATGGGGTCAGAAATGGCTGAGTGGGGAATCAGAACTTTTCCTATATCCTGTGATAGAAAAGCTACTCCCCACCACAGTGTCAGTGAGAACCACAAGAGAAAACTAGAATGCCCACCACCACCCATCATTAGGAGGAGCAACCTGCATCTCAGGTATCAATGAAGTGTAGTGGGCAACCTGAAGTTCTACCTTCTCCTGTAAGTAATGAGATGGTGTCCCAGCCCTTCCCTTGCCAGAGTGGTGTCAGAGAGAGCCAGTTAAAACAAAAGGTTTTTTAAAAAAAATCCAGAGACTTATAGGACAATACAAAAAAACCCAACACATTTAAATTTCAAATAATAATCCCTTGTCATACCAAGAACAAAGAAAATCTCAATCAAAATTAAAAAAAGAATAATCAATAGATTTCATTACCTAGATAGCAAAGATGTTGACTTTATGTGAAACAGATTTTAAAGCAGCCATGATAAAAATGCTTCAAAAAGCAAGTATGAACATACTTGAAACAAATGCAAAAATAGGAAGACCCAGCAGAATAAAAGAAGACATGGAGATGAAACAAATGGAAATTTTAAAATTAAAAAATACAGTACTCAAAATATTTATGCTGTTGTTTTTAAATTCTATAAATGGGGTCAACAGCAGGACAGGAGAATAGAAGAGACAAAAGAAACCCCGAACTTAAAAATGCAGTAACAGAAGTTACCCAATCTGAGTGACAGGAAGCAGAGAGACTGAAAAGAGCATCAGGGACTTATTACAAAAGGATGTCAGGAAGCTCCATGCCTTCACTTTTGTGTATCTTCATACTCTATCAGCAAGAGCATATTCAATTAGATTAGTCAATGTCTCCAAACTCCCGTGAAGTACTTTTGAAACACCCTGTCGCTTAACCTGAAAACTTGGCAGAGAAACAATGTTAGTTTAGGTTTAGACTTTGCCAAGATACATTTTTTGCTTCCTGGTCCAAGAATTTCCCATAAACCCGACAAATCTATCCTGATAAGAATAGTCTGCTCAGTTCAGTGCAAAAAAGTGTTAATCAATTACCTACAAGGGGGTAGGCCTCTGTATTGCACATGCTATTCTCCCTTCCTGGAATGGATCCCTTTAGTCTGGCCCAAACGGCAAATTCCCACTCTTTTATCCAAATACAATCTTTATTGAGGCTCTTAAAAAGAATGTGGGTTCCTTCAGTTTTGCTTATAATTTACTTGTCAATACATCCATATGGTACTTAATAGGTCATATACTGATTTTTGTCTTCCTAACCAAACTGAATGATCTCGGAGGCTTAGGACTCTCTTCTCTAATTTTTGCTAACTCAAACTGCACTGAAACCTCTCCTGTTGCAAAATGTATTGTATAATCAGCTGTGGCATAAATAAATGAATTCATGTATTCAGCCATGCACAAGGTGTTCAGCCTGCTGCCTACTAGGTATAGTAATAGATCGAGGTATACAGGTGAATGGCCGACATTACTCATTGACCTGAAGAATTCTAATTTTAGCAGATAAGATATACCAGTAGAGTTCGGAAATAATTATAGTAGATGGCAATAAGCTATACACAACTTTCATATTGTTGGAAGATTTTAATAGTAAATATGATTTTGTGTCTTTGTATCCTGGGAAGGCACGCATGTCCCACAGTACCTTAGTGTGTTTAATATTTTACATTATTAGAAAAGGAAAGACTAAAATACTTTTGCTATGATAGTAATAGAACTGTTCATATCACCTTTCAACCAATAACACATAATATTTTAACTACTTGACTAAATCACATTGCTAGCACACATCACCAGGCCTTGAATACAATTAGTTCACAATAAATATTCTATCAAAAAAATGGTTAAAGGAATGGTAAAAATTAATGGTCTCTAATTCTTCCTGAATATAAGTATATTCTAAATTTACAATATACTTTTCCTACTATCATAATACATTTATTGTCTTTAAAATATACACAAAATAAAAAAAGAATACAAGATTTAGACAAAGATGAAATAAACACTGTTTTATAGTAATTTTAAAATATATATTATCCATAATAATAAAAGAGTAATATGCTAATTAGACCAGACAGCCGAATGACCTTCTGGACAAGGCCGGGGCTGTGAGGGCCAAGGCAACCTGCCGCGGCTCTGAGGGCCGAACCCCTTGCACGAATTTCGTACATTGGGCCTCTAGTTAATAATAACTAAGCAATTTAAAAGTATGTCTCTTAACTTGTATCAAAACTTAAAGTATCATTTAGATCAGCAGTTCTCAACCTGTGGATCGTGACCCCTTTGGGGGTCGAATGACCCTTTCACAGATGTCACCTAAGACCATCGGAAAACACATATATAATTACATATTGTTTTTGTGATTAATAACTATGCTTTAATTATGTTCAATTTGTAACAATGAAATTGGGGGTCACAACATGAGGAACTGTATTAAAGGGTCGTGGCATTAGGAAGGTTGAGAACCACTGGTTTAGATTCTTAACATTAGTTTATAATCAGTAAGAAACATGGCCCTATACAAATACTTTTTATTTTCTGCTGGAAGCTGGTCCATCCTTCCTGCTTGACATAGTCGCTGCAGGGAAGAAACATCTGCACATCATATGTTTCAAGGGACCTGGCGTATATGGCATACTGTTCTTAATATGTTTGCTCCCCTTCTTGGCGCTATGTATTTTAACCAAGGTCACCTCTCCGAGAAAGGTTGTTTCCCCAGGTAGGGATTTTTCCCTGAAGTTAGGGAGGGGATAAAACCCCTTAACTAAGTGCCAGGCGGGTAGTTAATCACTTTAACTACGAACAATCACACTTAAGCTACATAATCTTTACTCCCTGGAATGGAGATAAGAAACGCCTTAACCTTTGGAATAGAAATTGATAGGATTAAAATCAACTGGTATAAATACAGATGTGACAAGACAATAAAACACAGAACTTGGCTGGAGAACCTGGCTGGAGATCCTGGATAGAACCAGGCGAGAGAACCCAACCATGCTGATCTACTGAACGCTGCCTCTGTGTCATTCCTTCTTCGCCGACTCCGTCCACACCTTTGGGAAACCCTGGACCTGCTGGGGCTGGACCCCAACAATTTTCTATTGTTTTAAGAAATACACAGATGGGAAGCCCAGAGCTACAGCATCTGTTGAAGGATACTTTCAAAAACTACTGTCGTTTTATTTTCCTATTCTGTTGTTTCCAGCATGTGACTTTCATTTTCATGTTCACACAATGGCTGCTACATCTTTCACATTATATCAGTGCAGGCAAGAGGTAAAATCAGGGTGAAGGGACACAAAAGGCAAATGCTGAAGAGCCATGTTTTTTAAATTATTTTCCAGACAGCTACTGGAGATATATATATATATATATATATATGATTTCAGAGAGGAAGGGACGGGGAGAGAGAGAGAGAAACATCAATGACGAGAGAATCATTGACCAGCTGCCTCCTGCATGCCCCACACTGGGGATCGAGCCCACAACCCAGGAATGTGCCCTGACTGGGAATCAAACCGTGGACTCCTGGTTCATAGGTCGACACTCACAAACTGAGCAATGCTGGTCAGGCCACAGCTACTGTTTATATTTCAATGTGGCTAGAACTGGGACACAAGTCAACTCCAAGGTACAAGCTAGACTGGGAAAATATTTTGGCTTAATCTGCTGTAAAAGTGAAAGGAAATGAGAAGGATGTACTGAGTTTATCTAAATAGTCCATTGTGTCTGGTTTGCAGATCACAGCTGAAAATAATAGTAACTTACGTGTGTATATGTATGAATCAATAGATTGAAATCAGAGACAAAACCAATTTGCATAAATGTACTAACTACAGAAGAAAATTGTCATCTTCCCTGTTAGTTATTCTTTTGAAAACTAATTTGAAGGTATCATTTTTAAAAAAAGAAGTCCTGATATGGGTTTAAAATCAACTGAAACTTTCATTTCAAAAATTGGAAACAAGAAAAATGTTACTAAATTTATTATGCAGGTAATATGAGAGTTTGCATACATGAATATTTCTGTGATAAATTCACATAAGTATGCAAAAATTTCCAAAACTTTGATATATCAGTGATCTTTCCCTAGGATAGTACACTGAAAATGAATATGGACTTTGGTGGTACTATCTTTAAACCCTTTACATTGCAAATTCCCACTATTTCTTCAGATTATTTTATTTATTGGAGTTGGCATGTAACTTAGAGAACAAGGCAGAGTAAATCTATATGTTGAATGTTGGAAAAAAATAATTTTCTTTTTTTTTGGTAAAGTTGTATATAAATAGAAGTTTAATAGATGCTTATTGCATCCAAATTATAAAATTCTTAAATATAAAATTATCATAGCATTCTTTACAGAGCACTACAGTAGAGGTTATTTTATTCTTTGATCATCAACACACTCTTATGATAAATATCTCAAAAAATACATTTATTTGAAATTTTATTGAAGGTGAAATTATAACTACTGTTTTCCAGATTCAAAATCTGGTACCAGGGCCCAACTTTTTCAACTATCACTTTGCATTTTCACTATTCTGTTTCATAGTTTCCTATGCACCTCCATATGGTAATTCAAAGAAAACACTTAAAGTTTCTCACTTATTGAAAGACTATTTTGAATAGGTCCATGTCAGACTAGCTTTATGTGACAACATGTTTCAACAGGTTATACTTTGAGTGCAAATTCTGTACTGAATATATTCAGTTATATGTTTACCTTTCCAAAGGAAGGAAATAAGTTTCACATCTTTTGGAGTTGAGATTTACACTGGAATGATTTGTCTTTCTAAATAATTTCTATTTTTGTGAGAATTTTTTCTCACCTAGAGTGTTAAATTACCTTTCTAAACATGCAATAAACAAATATACATACAGATTTTTTTAAATTAAGAGCAAAGCTAATTAATTACACATGTCTTTGCATAAACATCTGTATTTGTCTCTATCCACAAATAAAATTTTCTGTTCAAAGATGAATCTAACTTTATAACATTTCTTACTTCTTAAATTCTTAGCACTTTAATTTAAATTATTACCTTAATTATTAAAGGTATATTTTCTGCTTTTCAGTTCTAAGTGGAACAGAAGAATATAGCATGTCTTGAGAATTTGACAAGTCTATTCTTTCAGGGACCATGTATTTATGTCCTTGTTTTCCTGCAACAATACCTAACACAGTATTAACCATGTAGTAATTATCTATAGTTACTGAACTAAACTTAATTTACATTTTATTTTATAAAATTAGTTTTGTATTCCATTGACAATTTTACTTCATATATTCTTTGTGTAATAAACAAAAATTAAAGCTCCATGCATTTTAATGTAATAATGTCAGTGCAATTTTAAAAAATATATGATAAATAAGAATGATCTATCAGAGAATAGTGATTTTAATATACCTTTTTATGTATGGCTTTATTTTTAAAAGTAATATTTTGGGAAAATATGTTTATATATCTTCCAACATATATTTGATAACAATGTTTTTTATTTTGGAAATGTAATCTTACAAAGATTTTGCAAATGACCCTCCATGGGCTTTTTCATGATTCATAAATATTGGGTTGAACTTGGTTTGTGTAGTCAGCAAGATAACCCTATACAATTAAAGCAAGTATTTTATTTATTTATATTAGAGTTTAGTTAGCCATAAATCATCTTTGCAAGTTATTTATACATGCTCAAGGTTAGTGTTACAAATCACCCTTGCTTTTATACTGTCAAACACTTCCCCTCAGAGAAGAAAAAAACATGCAATTATTAATTTGTATCTGATATAATTTAGTACATTAATTAATTAATTAATTATAAGGATTTTAAAATATATATAGTTCAGTTTCCTGCATCACATACTAAAGCATATGTGTACCGTCATGAAAGTATGTAAAAAAATCTGCTCATTGTTCTATTTTTTCCCATTTTTTTTCCTTTGCTTCAGTCATTTTCACCTTCAACATAGCTCAGTGTAGGATGTGACTAGTTTGGGTAAGATGCAAGAGAGACTTTGCCACAATAGAAATGTCTGTTCTGTAAAGGGATTGATCCTGAGGTCAACTGAGTTTGTTTCTAGCCATAAAAAATTAATTGAAAAAAATAGCCTACTGTGTGTCTTACTTAGTGACCAGATATTAAGGATGAAAAACGAGAATATGAACACTCAGCTCTCAAAACCTTAATATGTGTCTCAGTGGGCTCTCACCAACATTTCTTCACGCTTGACTATGTCCTGACATATATTAAACTTGTTCTTTCATTTCACAAGTAATCCACTTTTAAGGAACACACATTCCAAATTACTTTCCCATCCACTTTCTTATTTTTAGCTAATAATGTTATATGTCAGAATATAAACAGATTACTA
>NW_005875248.1:0-12724 GCF_000147115.1 Myotis lucifugus | reverse complement strand
CATCCTCAGTTGAGGATTAACAAACAAAAAAAGAAAAACAACCATCTCCAAGGAGCCATCCACAGCCCACTCAGTCCCCCGGATAAGGCACCAGACGGGAGGCCCAGCGCCCTCGATGTGTCGCTGACACTGTCATTTCGCACAGGGACCGGAACCGGGGAGGGGCCTAGAGCAACCTGGCTGAGCCCCGTGTCCAAGCCGAGCCCAGCAGGTCAGCATCTTCGAGGCATCTGACCTCCAAAGGCCCTGAGGGCTCCCAAGACCTACCACCCACTCCACAAAGAAACACCTCCCCCTCCAGCCTCCACCTCAAACAAAACTCCTCTTTCTGGGTCCTCAGCATATCCATTGGGATGGCCAAGGGCCCCCCTGTCCTCCCCACTCCCCCGTTACTGCGTCATTGTCTGATCCATATCGCGCTCGCCTCCCTGGACCGCTGAGCACACTGTCACCTGCATTGAGAGCATCTATCCCCAGGCCTGGCTGGTGTGGCTCAGTGGATAGAGCGCCCACCCCTGGGGTCTTGTTTTCTCCAGGACAGAAGTCACCCAGGCTCTCCTTTGCCATTAAATCCCAGTTCCTTTATCCCTAACTTCATCCCAGTGAGGATTGGGCTGGGAACCACCCCTCCCTGTGCCTCAGTGTCCCCACATTCCCTTAGAGGGGTGGACCGGAGCATTCTTCCTCTGAGATGGGAGAAAATGGATCAATGGAGCCGAGGGGATGAAGGCAGCTACCCCGAGGGTGAGTCAATACGGCTTGGCTGAGTGCTGTGGGCCTGACTGGGTGAGTAGCCACCCTCTCCCCTCAAGGGCAGCTGGGTCAGGACTGGGGCACAGCCCCCCTTGTCCTGGGCAGGGCTGCTGGGATCCAGCCCATCTGTCTTTTTTCTCCATGTCCAAGAGTTGTTTAAATAACCCAGGTTTGAAGAAACTTGCCCCTAAACCAGTGGCCGGCAAACTCATTAGTCAACAGAGCCAAATATCAGCAGGACGACGACTGAAATTTCTTTTGAGAGCCAAATTTTTTAAACTTAAACTATATAGGTAGGAACATTGTTATTGACTTAGAGTAATTCCTAAGCTGGCCTTTGCTAAAAACGTCCTCAATCTGATTGAGGTACCTTCGCTGTGTCGACCCATTCCAACTCCCCACCCACACTCGTCTTGTATACTTGTTTCTCTATCTCCTTTCGTTCACCCTCTCTCTATGTCCAAACCATCACAACACACCTTTCTCAATCCTTGACACTACATCTTCCTTCACTCCACAACATTCCCTAAAACTAACTTAATAAACTTTAAAGTTTTAAGTCAACTTCGCACTGTATGTGCACGCCCTCACGTGGTATTTTGTGGAAGAGCCACACTCAAGCGGCCAAAGAGCCGCATGTGGCTCGCAAGCCACGGTTTGCCGACCACTGCCCTAAACCAATCTGACTCTTTACCTTTTGGGAAGGGGTGATTATTTATATATATATTTATTTAAGACTAGAGATCCAGTGCATGAAATTTATGTACTCGGGGGAGGGGGATCCCTCAGCACAAATTGTGAGAGGGCACAGGTCAGGCCGAAGGACCCCACTGGTGTATGATCGTGGCTGGGGAGGACTGCGGGAGGTTGGCCAGCTGGGGAGGGACCGCAGGAGGGCTCCAGAGTGTGTCTGGCCCATCTCTATGAGTCCTGATCAACCAGACGCCAGCAGCAAGGTAACCTACCGGTCGGAGCGTCTGCCCACTGGTGTTCAGTGCAAGTCATAGCAAGCGGTTGAGTGGCCTTAGCCTATCATTAGCATATTTGATTGGTTGAATGGCTGATTGGCCGACCAGCCAAAATTAACATGTTAGGCTTTTATTATATAGGATTTTACTTGTATTATTATCCTATATAATAAAACCCTAATATGCAAATCGACCACACAGCGGAATGACCAATCGCTATGACATGCACTGACCACCAGGGGGTAGACGCTTAATGTAGGAGCTGCCCCCTGGTGATCAGTTCTTTGCCATAGGCTGTGCTCACAGCTGGCAAGAGCAGCAGCAGTGGAGGGAGCCTCTCCTACCACCACATCAGTGCTAAGGACCCCTTGGTGGATGTCTGACTGCTGGCTTAGGCCCAGACTCCGCAGCTTAGGCCCACTCCCCACAGAGAGAGGGCCTAAGCCAGCAGGTGGACATCCCCCAAGGGGTCCTGGACTGCGAGAGGGCACAAGCCGGGCTGAGGGACCCCTGCCCCTTGCCCCAGTACATGAATGTCATGCACCAGGCCTCTAGTTTAAATATATTTTTATTGATTTTTATTTCAGAGCGGAAGCGAGATGGAGAGAAAGATAGAAACATCAATGATGAGAGAGAATCATGGATGGGTAGCCTCTTGCATGCTCCCCACTGGGAATTGAGCCCGCAACCCGGGCATGTGCCCTGACCGGGAATTGAACCGTGACCTTCTGGCACATAGGTCAATGCTCAACCACAGGGACCATTCTTTAAAAATGTTTTCTTGGTGGTTTGATTTCTTCTATTCATTGTATATTAAATTCTAGACTAGTGGTACTACATTAGCTCCTTGGGTTATGTCTGAGATCCGTTCCTATAGCGCGACATAATGCGACTTTCCCAGTAAGTCGGAACCCTCCTACATAAGCACCTGTGTCACTCACATGGAGTGCATACACAGCAGTAATGAAGTGAAACAGTAAGGAAAAAAATTAGAAGATAACAATTCCTGCCAAACTGGTTTGGCTCAGTGGATGGAGCATCGGCCTGTGGACTGAAAGGTCCCAGGTTCGATTCCGGTCAAGGGCATGTACCTTGGTTGCGGGCACATACCCAGTAGGGGGTGTGCAGGAGGCAGCTGGTCAATGGTTCCATCTCATCGATGTTTCTAACTCTCTATCCCGCTCCCTTCCTCTCTGTAAAAAATCAATAAAATATATTTTTTTAAAAAGATAACAATTCCTGACCTGTACTTGTGGTAAATAAATAAAAAACAACCATAAAGCACATATGTACATACGTCTAAATGATGGAACTTTTTTATATTTATAAATAAATGGGAGATAGCAATGTAACCACGAAACAATGTATGTCAAGTCCGATGTAACCTAAGGGCTGTTATCTCAAAAAAATTTTTTTATTAAATTCGAAGATCACCTATACGACATTGGAGAAAAGCTAGCATATTAACACCCTCTAACCTTTTAAGTTCAAACGCATCCCCCTTAGACCCTGCTCCCTGATCGCCCCTATCTGCCCTCCCCTGCCTGCCTGATCACCCTAACTGCCCTCCCCTGGCTGCCTGATTGCCCCTAACCACCTCTGCCTGCCGACCTGATCATCCTCTAAGTGCTCCCCTGCTGGCCTGATTGCCCTCTAACTGCTCCCCTCGCCAGCCTGATTGCACCCTAACTGCTTCTGCCTCAACCCCTGACACTGTGGCTTTGTCCTGAAGGATGTCCAGAAGACATCCAGTCTAATTAGCATATTACCCTTTTATTAGTTTAGATTTTATGATTTTTAAATATTTATTGTTAAAAGTATTGCATAGGTCTACCTTTCCCCCCATCAACCTATTCCAGCCTGCTCCTGCCCCCACCCCTCGCCAACCAGGCCCTCACCACCCTTTTGTCTGTGTCCATGTGTTATGAATGTACGCCTATGAGTTCATTTACTGATCTCTTTGCCCCCACCCCCTACCCCAGCCTTCCCTCTGAGGTTTGATAGTCTGTTCAATGCTTCTATATCTCTGCGTCTATTTTTGTTCATCAGTTTATGCTGTTCATTAGATAGAGTCCACCTTGAGTGAGATCATGTGATAACTTATCTTTCTCCAGCTGGTTTATTTCACTTAGCATAATGCTCTCCAGATCTACCATGCTGTTGCCAATGGTAAGCATTCTTTTTCATAGTAGCGTAGTATTTTGTTGTGTAGATGTACCACAGTGTTCTAATCCACTCAGCATTTGGGCTGTTTCCAAATCTTAAATATTGAGAATTGTGTTGCTATGAATGTAGGGGTGCATATATTCTTCCTAATTGGTGTTGTTGATTTCTTGGGATACTTTCCTAGAAGTGGGATTACTGGGTCAAACGGAAGTTCCATTTTTAGTTTTTTGAGGAAACTCCATACTTTTTTCCACAGCAGCTACACCAGTCTGGATTCCCACCAGCAGTGTACGAGGGTTCCCTTTTCTTCACCTCCTCACCGGCACTTTTTGTTTGATTTGTTGATGGTAGCCATTCTGACAGGTGTGACATGATACCTCATTTTCATTTTTATTGGCATCTCTCAGATGATTAGTGACTCTGAGCATTTTTTCATTGATCTCTTCGCTTTCTGTATGTCCACTTTGGACAAGTGTCCATTTAGGTCATTCGCCCATTTTTTAATTGGATTGTTTGTGTTAATTTTGTTAACTTGTGAGTTTCCTATATGTTTTGTAGCTTAACCCCTTATCAGATGTATCGTTGAGAAATATGTTCTCCCATGTAATAGACTCTCTTGTTTTGCTAATGATTTCTGTTGATTGCAAAAGCTTTTTATTTTCATATAGTCCCACGTTTATTTTTTCCTTAGTTTCCATTGTCCAAGGACAGCGATGGCGAACCTTGTGAGTTCGGCATGTCAGCATTTTGAAAAACCCTAACTTAACTCTGGTGCCGTGTCACATATAGAAATTTTTTGATATTTGCAACCGTATTAAAACAAAGACTTATATTTTTGATATTTATTTTATATATTTAAATGCCATTTAACAAAGACAAATAAACCAAAAAAATGAGTTCCTGTGTCACCTCTGACACGCGTGTTACAGGTTCACTGTCCTAGGAGATGTATCGGTAAACATATTGCTATGAGAAATATCTGAGATTTATGGACTATGGTTTCTTTTAGGACTTTTTTTTTGGTTTCACCTCTAACATTTAAGACTTTTATTCATTTTGAGTTTTTTCTTGTGTATGGTGTAAGTTGGTGGTCTAGTTTAATCTTTTTGCAAGTACCTGTCCAATTTTACCAACACAATGAAACAGACTATCTTGTCTAAATTGTATGCTCATGCCTCCCTTGTCAAAAATTGAGCACAGTGACTTAGGTCAATTTCTGGGTTCTCTATTCTGTTCCATTGAACTACATGCCTGTTCTTGGGGCAGTACCAGGCTGTTTTGATTACAGTGGCTTTGTAGTATAACTTGATAACTGCTATTGTGATCCCTCCATTTTTGTTCTTCTTTCTCAAGATTGCTGCAGCTATTTGGGGTCTTTTTTGGTTTCATGTAAATTTTTGGAGTGTTTATTCTAGGTCTGTGAAATATGCCTTTGGTGTTTTAATAGGAATGGCATTGAATCTGTAGACAGCTTGGGGTAATAGGGACATTTTAATGATGTTATTCTGCAAATCCTTGAACACAGTATATTTTCCCACTTGTTTATATCTTCCTCTATCTCTATTTTCTGTTTTTTCTCTTTATTAAGATATTGAAAATGTGTCCTTATCTCCCCATTGCCCCCCATACCCCCACTCACCCCCCGGTGTCTGTATCCATTGCTTATGCTTATATGCATGCACACAAGTCCCTTGGTTGATATCTATCTCTATTTTCAATGTCCTCTATTTTTTGGAGCATAGGTCTTTTACCTCCTTGGTTAGGATTATTTCTAAATATCTTAATTTTTTGTTGCAATGGTTAATGGGATTGTGTGTGTGTGTGTGTGTGTTTGTTTCTATTTCTCAGAGTTCACAATTGTTGTATAAAAATGACATATTTCTGGTTGCTAACTTTGAATCCTACTACGTTTCTGAATTTATTATATCTAGTAGTTTTTTTATTGCGTCTTTAGGTATAATAACATGACATCTGTGAATGAGAGTTTTACTTCTTTCTAATTTGGATGGCTTTTATTTCTTCTTCTTGTCTGATCACCATGGCCAGTAATTCCAGTACAATTTGAACAAGAGTGTGAAGGCGGATATTCTGTCTTGTTCCCGTTCTTAGGGGATATGGTTTTAATTTTTGCCCATTGAGTAGGATGTAGGCTGTAAGTCTGTCATATATGGCCTTGGTTATGTTGAGGTATATCCCTTCTATTCTCACTTTGCTGAGTTATTTAAAAAAAAAACAGGGTGTTGGATTTTTGTCTAATGCTTTTTCTGCATCGATTGATATGATCATGTGATTTCTTTTACAATCTGGTTTCTTTTTTATTTTTGGTCTTGCAATCTATGTATGTGCTGTATCACGTCTGTTGATTTGCAAATGTTGTACCAGCCTTGCATCCCCAGAATAAATCCCACTTGGTCATGATGTTTGATGTCTTTATTGTATCGCTGGACCTGGTTTGCTAAAATGTTGTCAAGGACTTTAGTGTCCAGGTTCATCAGGGATATTGGCCTATAGTTCTTTTTCTTTTTTCAGTATATTTTATTGATATTTTACAGAGAGGGAGAGGGATAAAGAGTTAGAAACATCGATGAGAGAGAAACATTGATCAGCTACCTCCTGTACACCTCCTACTGAGGATGTTCCCACAACCAAGGTACATGCCCTTGACTGGAATCTATCCTGGGACACTTCAGTCCGCAGGCCAACGCTCTATCCACTGAGAAAACTGGTTAGGGCCTGTAATTCTTTTTCTTTGCCATATCTTTATCTGGTTTTGGAATTAGGATAATGCTGGCTTTGTAAAACAAGCTTGGAAGGGTTGTATACTCTTGGATTTGTTGGAATGGTGTGAGGGGTATAGTTGTTAGTTCTTTGAACGTTTGGTAATACTCTGTTTCGGTAAGCCATCTGGACCAGACCTTTTATTTGCTGGGAGTTTTTTGTTTTAATTACTGCTTCAGTTTCATTGGTAGTTATTGGTCTTTTCAGGTTTTCTGATTCTTCCTGAATGAGTTTTGGAAGGTTGTTATTTTTCTAATATGGGCATTTTGTCCAGGTTGTCCAGTTTGTTGGAATAATGTCCGTCATAGTATTTTCTTACAGTCCCTTGTATTTCTGTGGGGTCAGTTTTTACGGCACCTCATTCTGTGTCTGTCAAGTCCACTTCCCAGTTCTTGCCATTCCCTGGGCATCTTTCCTGATTGTAAATTGTCTGCTCAGCTGCATGTAATTTGTTAATAACAAGTGGGTGCTCTTTGACTTAGTTGTATTTCCAGTTTGGCTCAGGAAGAGATGCACAATACATCAGCCTATTCGGCCACCTATTATTTTATTTTTTACCACTTTCTGATCCTTGCTGTTAAAACCAGCCAGAGTGACCTCCGTACAGCTCGCAAATGCACAGGGCAGGCTCCCACCTGGAGCCTGCCAACCCTTCCCAGACTTCCGCAGTGAAGACCCCCACTGACCAACGCTGGTTTCACCTCCCCCCATCGCTGCTGTCACCTCTCACAGGTATCCTGGTCCATTGTGTACTGTCCTCCACTAGATGTCAGTTCCCAAGGACAGGAGACTCTGTACTTGGGGAATCTGAAACAGTTGAGCTCAACAGTATCCAAACCCACAGTCTTTATGTGTTCCTTATGCCCACCCATGGCTGCTGAGCCTCTATCCAGCCTGATTCAAGTTCTCATCCCTACAGCCTTCCCTCAGCCCACCCGCTCAAGGAACCTGGACCATGAGCTGGCAGGAACATGTTCACAGGCACCCAAACTCTCTGCCCCCTCAACCGCACCCCCAGCAGCACACTATTCCCCAGAATCCAGGAAATATGCCCTCATTTCAGGTCTTCCATGCACAGGCAAAACTTAGGGGCGGGGGCACACCAACCACAAATCATCCTCCAAATGTGGAATTATATTGAGACCAATCCTCTCCTTCTGGAAATGCTTGTATTACAGAATGTTCCCACCATTGAAAATAAACAAAACCATATCCTGGAGAATCCATGCTACCTCCAGGACTGCTGCGGGAGGGGTTAGGGGAGAGGTGTGCTGTATTTTTAATAAAGTGCAAAATAATCCCTAAAATGAAGAAAAAGAGACGTAAACACCAGTGGGTCTCAGGGGTGTGAATGGGTTGGCGGGAGGCAGGATTTTCTAAAGGTGAACTGATTTCAGGGCCCATAGCATCAGGGGGCTTCTCCCAGATACAGAAGTAGGTTCATTTGCAGCAGGCCAGGTGCCTGGCGGGTGGGGAGGAGCAGGCTGGAGAGACCTCTGGATGGAGAGAAAAGAGCCCTGGACAGTACATCTCAGGCACACACAGAACTCCAATCCCTCCCAGGGCCTTGCCTCTCTGCCAAACACTGGGAAGGGCACAGTGAGCCCACCTGCAGTGGGAACATCCCAGGAAAAGGCAGGAGTGAGCAAAGGTGGGTGGTGCCGGCAGAGGCCCCATCTCAGGGCACCAGGGTGAATGTTTGGATTTTTTGGTAATCCTCACCTGAGGATATTTTTCCATTGATTTTCAGACAGAGTGCAAGGGAAGGGGGAGAGGAAGGGAAAGACTGGGAGAGACATCAATGTGAGAGGGAAGGAAAAATTAGATGCCTCCTACAAAGCTCCATGGGGCCAGGATCAAACCTGCAAATAAGAACCACAAAGTCACGCAGTCTTTATTTCAAGGCCGTGGGCAGCAATGCACTAAAAGCCAATATTGGTCAAAGAGTGATTTCCTGGCACTATGCTGTCCCTCCTAAAGCACAGAAACGTTGGGATCCACACAATATCTGTAAATTATACAACGTAGACCACAATAGTGCTTGAAAATCATCCCTGGGGGTGAATATAACCAAGAAAATTAAAGGTACTAAAGAAAAAATACCTTTACTAAAGATCACAAACCAGAAAACAGGACAAGGCGGTTTGCAGGTTGGTGAATCAGAATTTGAAACAATTCATCACAGCATTATGTGAGAACCACATGTCCCGGACAGAGGCCACACTTCTTAGCTGAGGAAAGTGCCCTGTATGAACCCTGGGTCAGGTGCATTACCTCCTCGGAGATAAATGAAGATCCTGTCAGGAGCGGAGGGTTCCTAATGTTCTCAAGCACAAGTGACATCACAGAATACATTTCCCCTTAGCACGCAGTGGTTGGGACTGATACACACTCTTCAGGTGAGCCAGGTTGTAGAGGGAAATCTCTTCAGCCACAAATCAATCGGGTAGAAGACCTGGGCATGTTACAAAGTGCTATGCACCTCGTTTAAGCTTCACCTGTACTGGTAACATGAGGAATCTAGAAGAGTGTATGTTCCATTAAAAGGGGTTTAAATTCAGGAAAATAGGTCACAAAGAGTCTCCTTCATTGTTGTTATTCTAAGTGAATAAAAGGAAACATTCCCTGCACATTTAAGACTTCTCTCCAGTGTGAACTCTCAGATGTTTATTAAGGTAGGCTTTTTGGCTAAAAGACTTCCCACATTCAGTACACTCATGTGGCTTCTCTCCAGTGTGAACTCTGAGGTGTTTAGTGAGGTGATGTCGTATACGAAAGGACATCCCACATTCTCTGCACTTATATGGCTTTTCTCCTGTGTGAACACTGTTGTGTTGTGTGAGGTTAGACCTGTAACGGAAGGATTTCCCACAATGTCTGCACTCATATGGTTTCTGTCCAGTGTGAACTCTGAGGTGTCCAGTGAGCTGAGCCTTTGTACGAAAGGACATCCCACATTCTCTGCACTTATATGGCTTTTCTCCAGTGTGAATGCTGTTGTGTTGTCTGAGGTTAGACCTGTAACGAAAAGATTTCCCACATTCTCTACACTCATATGGCTTCTCCCCACTGTGAACTCTGAGGTGTACACTGAGCTGAGCCCTTGTACGAAAGGACATCCCACATTCTCTACACTCATACGGCTTCTCTCCGGTGTGAACTCTGAGGTGTCTAGTGAGCTGAGTCCTTGTACGAAAGGACATCCCACATTCACTGCACTTATATGGCTTTTCTCCTGTGTGAACTCTGTTGTGTTCTTTGAGGTTAGACTTGGAGCTGAAGGATTTCCCACAATGTCTGCACTCATATGGTTGCTGTCCAGTGTGAACTCTGAGGTGTACAGTGAGCTGAGACCATGTACGAAAGGACATCCCACATTCTCTGCACTTATATGGCTTTTCTCCTGTGTGAACGCTGTTGTGTTGTCTGAGGTTAGACTTGGAACGGAAGGATTTCCCACAATGTCTGCACTCATATGGTTTCTGTCCAGTGTGAACTCTGAGGTGTACATTGAGCTGAGCCCTTGTACGAAAGGACATCCCACATTCTCTACACTCATACGGCTTCTCTCCGGTGTGAACTCTGAGGTGTCTAGTGAGCTGAGTCCTTGTACGAAAGGACATCCCACATTTACTGCACTTATATGGCTTTTCTCCTGTGTGAATGCTGTTGTGTTGATTGAGGTTAGACTTGGAACGGAAGGATTTCGCACAATGTCTGCACTCATATGGTTTCTGTCCAGTGTGAACTCTGAGGTGTACACTGAGCTGAGCCCTTGTACGAAAGGACATCCCACATTCTCTACACTCATATGGCTTCTCTCCGGTGTGAACTCTGAGGTGTCTAGTGAGCTGAGTCCTTGTATGAAAGGACATCCCACATTCACTGCACTTATATGGCTTTTCTCCTGTGTGAACTCTGTTGTGTTGTTTGAGGTTAGACTTGGAGCTGAAGGATTTCCCACAATGTCTGCACTCATATGGTTTCAGTCCAGTGTGAACTCTGAGATGTTCCATGAGGTGGGTCTTCTGACGAAAGGATATCCCACATTCACTGCACTTATATGGCTTTTCTCCTGTGTGAACTCTGTTGTGTTGTTTGAGGTTAGACTTGGAGCTGAAGGATTTCCCACAATGTCTGCACTCATATGGTTTCAGTCCAGTGTGAACTCTGAGGTGTTCCATGAGGTGGGTCTCCTGACGAAAGGATATCCCACATTCACTGCACTTATACGGCTTTTCTCCTGTGTGAACTCTGTTGTGTTTTTTGAGGTTAGAGTTGTAACTGAAAGACTTCCCACACTGTTTGCACACATATGTCTTCTCTCCAGTGTGAACTCTCTGGTGTCTAACGAGTGAAGGTCTTTTTCTGAAGAACTTCCCACATTCATTACACTGATACTGCTTTTCTCCAGTGTGAACTCTATGTCGAATGACGTTCAAGTTTCGTATAAACACTTTCCTACATTTGTTACACTCATAAATCAGTTCTCCAGAACACACACCCTCACACTGAACAACTTTCAGGTTGTGGCTGGCAGCGTTTCCACATTCATCCCACCGGTGATGACTTTTTCCACGGAGAAATTCCTGTGAAATCTCACTGCTACAGGGTAGCTCCTCAGTGTTGAGAGTGGCCTGGTGCTGGGGAAGCTCTGGGTTGGACTGCAAGTCTTCCCCAACCTCCCTGCTGGTTGAAGGCACCGAAGGGAAGGAGAAGCTGCACCTGCTCACAAAAGAGGCCCCGTCCATAGCTTCTTTCCAGGGCCCCTCTCCACATTCATTCTTTTGTTGCTGGTGAGGGTTTACACTGAAACAGAATTCTCCAACACATGCGTCGCTACTGAAGGCTTTCTGCTCAAAGTACGCTGCATGTGACCCAGTCGGGTGCAAAATATGTTGCAACAGAGAGAAACACTGCCTACAGAGATTGTTCTTATGGGTGTCTTGAGCTGTCTTAGAAGTCCTGACCTGTGACTTGCCTTGTCTACATACTTGCTGATCAGAAGAGGCCTCCTCATCTTCCATTTTATGCCAACAACCTGAAAAGTGAGAAATGGTGAGGAAATGAATGTTGAATGTGGTGGCAGGGGGAAGTCCCATTGCAAAAGTGTGTTACACATCGCACGTTGGTTCCATGCAATTGTCTGAAAATAAGAGATGTGCAGGAAGGATTAATAAGAGGCTCTTGTGACTTTCTACGCTAATGAAGATCACAAAACAGGGAGGCCTCACCAGAAATATGACACAAACATGGCAAGCACCACATGGATGAGAATATGGATCTCCAGCCCATCCTTCAACTAACAGCATTCTGCACGTATTGTTTACCAGGGATGGGGGGTGGAGGAGAGCTGTGGAAGAAGTTGTTTAGGTCTTACTCCACGTAAAATTCAATAAAGGAGTAGCTGGTTTCAAGGACTAATTAGCACTTCAATGCACATATCACATGTACAAGTCAACGTTGCAGATTACTGCAGAGGCACCAATGCAGATGAACAGGTGATGAAGAAGTGAGTAGTCTGCACTGGGCCAGAGCTAAACAGCTTGCTATAGTATTCAGGGAAGAGAGTATTACATACATTTGAATGGGGGCCTTACCAAAACAGCCCATGGTTTATGTAGGTAAAGACCATAATGTGGCACAAGAACGCGTACCAAGAGAAAGAGGGCAGAAGTAGAAGCCATGCATGTGGACACTGTCAGCCTTATATGAAGAGAAAGTGCAAGCTGGGACCCATTAAACTCACTGCTAGGCTCTTGACTCCCTGACACTTCCTGTACTTTTTGAGGTTACGGGTGTTAGGGATGTTCCTGGAGTCCTTTACTCAGGGCTCCCCATCCAGCTCATCCCTGGCAGCCACAGCACATTTGACAGGACAGTGAGGGCCATTAGCAGAGGCCATGTTCTGGCTGTGGGAGAGAGAAAGCTACGCCTGAGGTGTAAAGAAAGAGAGGTCATCACCTCAGGACACTGGGAGAATGTGAAGGTCTTACCTACAGATGATACAAGGGCAAACACTTCCAGCATCACATCGTAGTACAGAAGTCTCTGAGCAT
>NW_005875247.1:0-12726 GCF_000147115.1 Myotis lucifugus | reverse complement strand
ACATTTTATATGAATGGAATAAGACAATATGTGGTGTTTTGAGACCACATATTATTTTAGTACTGACATATATCATTTTGGTTTCTTATATTTAGCACCATGTTTTCAAGGTAGTTTGTATCAGTACTTTACATTTTTTGTGGCTGAATAATATTTCATTGATGGATTATTTACACCTATTAACTATTATAAATAATACTTTTTTCCCCCATTGGATATATGTTTTAATTTCTTTTGGCTAGATATCTAAGAGTGGAATTGCTGGGTTATATGGTAACTCTATGCTTAATCATTTGAGCAATTTCTGGACTATTTTTTAAAGCTGCTTCACCATTTTTTTAAGATTTTAACCAGTAGTGTACAGGGTCCTGATTTCTCCACATTGACTGGTAGAGTCTTTCCTGTTTTCTTAAAAGTTAAATGATTATAATTTAAGTCTACAAAAACTTCACAAGGACTTAAATTGATAGAGGATGTAATTAGTTCTTAACGTATTCACAGAAATTCTTATCTACATAATAATAAAGATAAGGTGCCCAAATTCGCTTTTATTTTGGAAAATTTGATGTATAAGTAATTTAAAATGAGAATATAATTTAATGTTCAAACTACAACACACTTGAGAGTGAAAGGGGCTCTATCTATCATAATGCTGGGACAGCAAGAGTAAGTTAAGGCTGTACCAGGCACATTGGAACATAAGACCTCACTATAAACTCACACTCATTTGAAAATACATTTTACTTATTTTCCTTTTTAGCAGAAGTGATAGATTCATCTCACAGCCTTAAGCAGGGGTATATGAATACATATGTTCGATGAAATCAGGGGTTGGGTCAATTCCCTCATGACAGAGCACAGGTGTACACAGCGAATGAATAACCGGTGTGCACAGGGAATGAATCCTAGCTTCTTTAGCAGTCTGTGTTGTTTTCCCACCTAAACAGAGGTGGGTTGTAACATGGATTTTACATTTTATATAATGTCTACATTTTAAAGACTTTATAGATGCTATATCTATACCTTTCACCCTAAGAATGCCTGTTAAAGTGTTAGACATTTAAATGTTATCCCCTGAAATATGTATGTTCAAAAATAATTCCTATCAGAGTGCTCAGTATTGTGGGAACGTGCAAAGAGGCAGCCTGCAATTTAGGGATTGGGGTTTCTAAATCAGACTCTCCCAAATTCTCTTCTAATCCACCCCTCCTTTTTTCTAATTTTCTTTCCATTGTAGTTCCCTACTAACCAAACACACAAATAAACTCCCCCCCCCCAATAGTTCTAATAGTGTTATCTTTTAAATGTGCCATTGATGTGCATTCTAATTTCAGTGAACATATGGGGTTAATTTGACACATTATAAAGCTTTTCTCTGGCAGAGCACCACCATGAAAATGACAAACAGAGAAACACCTGCTAGAGTCTCAGGAGGGACCTACTGAATGCCACCGTCTTGCCCTATTTACCTTCCCAAGGAGCTACCTTTGCCAGCAGCACAAAATGAGTCATAGCCATCAAAGAACAAATGACTGTGAGAGAAAGACAATCTGAGAGAGGGGAAAACAGTGTTGTCCACCTTGAATACACAGGAGGGCTTCTTCAAGAACACACATGTTGCATAGAAGGTTGACCCTCAAACGGTGGCCTAGGTCAGCAGGACCTGGGGCAATCCCTGGATAGGTCTGGCGGTCAGGGAAGTTAAAGCTGCCTTCAGGGCACTTTCAATTTAGGCATCACTTTTCCTAAGACTAAGGATGAGAAAACAATGCTATTTGAGTTCAACTTTTTCCTTCACTTTATTTTTTTCTTGTTTCCTTTGTTCCTGTGTGTCCAGTATATCCAAGAGTGATTCTAATGGCTGGGGATTTCTTTATAAGGATGTTGCTTTTCTGGTCTGACCATGCACTAACTTTTCACAATCTTACTTCATTTTCTAGGTTTCAGGAATGACTATGCAGAATTTGTTGTTGTTGTTGTTGTTAATCCTGAGGATATTTTTTAGAGAGAGTGGAAGGGAGGGGGAAAGACAGATAGAGATAAACATCTATGTGAGAGAGTTGCATCAATTGGTTGCCTCCCTCACATGCGCTGACCGGGGCTGGGATCAAGCCTGCAACCAAGGTATGTGCCCTTGACCAGAATTGAATCTGCGACCCTTCAGTCCACAGGCCCGCAGGCTGATGCTCTAACCACAGAGCCAAACCGGCTAAGACACTGTGCAGAATTTTGAAAAGACATTTTCATTTCCAACTCCTTAATTTCTAGGTTCCTTTTCTCCATGAATTCTCCAAACCTTTTCTCAAGACCAGGTTATGTGTAGGGGGAGTTGCTGTTTTTGGTTACAATTCCACTTCTCAGTTCTCAGCTCACTCCATGTCTAGTGTATCCCATATATCTCTGAAGCTGTCTTATATATCTGTGCTGATCTGACTCTTACTTGGAGAAATTCAGAATGTTTTTCTCCCCTAGACAGAAATTATAATATTTTCATTAACTGTCAAAGTAGGGTATTTATGGAAATACTCTTTCTGGCACATATGTATGAGTCTCATGTTCCTGTCAATAAAGAAACATGAAAAAACAACTCCGTAGTTTTACTTACAATATGATGAACAAGGTTAATCAGAACTTTGAGTTGAGTATAATTTGGTGATCTTAGTATACTCACCAAATCTTGTTATATTTGAAACGGATTAATATTTTTTTCTAGAACTTCTTCAGTTTTTGGCTTTATGATACTGACCTTTGCTGATCCTTCTCATAATTCCGTGGCTGTTTTTTTTTAGTCTCTGGTGTCTTCTCTTTCTCAGTGCATCCCGCAGTTGTGTCCTTGGAGCCCTGTGCTTCTCACTTTGGCAGCGATCAGACAAAAACTGTTTCTTAGTCAAAATTACCCATGAAAATCTCCTAAGAAGTTATCATGTAGGCGAGCAACATCGCATATCTTAATAATTCCCAATTTTCTTATTCTTCAACATTGAAACTCCAATTACTACGGAGCCCCAGATGAAGTAGTGGCTGGCTCTTGGGCCATGTTACGTGAAAAGTAAAAGCTTTAAAGAGAGAATCATTATTAAGAAGGCAACATATTTATCATAGGATAGAAATATGGGAACTGAGACTGAAGCAGGGTATATTTCCTTTGGAAGGGCAAGTAGAGTCATCGCATTTTTTAAGTTGTGATCTCTCTCCCTGTCCGACATTCCCCTTCCCCGGCAAAGCATGTAAAGTTGAATTTGAAGTAGTAAAGTATGTGCATGATCAGGGTTTGTAACGCTCCTAGGGTAATCCTGTCCATGTTCATTTCACTTACCATCTCTATGTATCTGTGTATGCATGTGTGAATGCTGTTATTCATATTGGTATTAATTTAGTTTTATCTTCCTGATGGAATGTGGTAGGTCCTAAGACCACATAAACATGGGAAGCAGTATGGCTAATTACTTCTTGATCCCTGAAATTTTTCCATTCATTCAACAATTATCCACTCAACTTACTGTATGGCAAACTCTATGCCAAATATGAGATACTAGGACAAACAGAACTGCTGTAACAGAGCTCATTACCTTATAAAGAGTGGTGAGTGCCTTCATTAATTTTTCTAGAACATGTGTTAGGCATTTACTAGTTATTAGGCAGTGTGCAGCACCCTAACAATATAAAGAAAGTTTCTGATTTCTAGGAGCGTCCAATTTAGGGATAGTACAGGAGGGAAAGGAATAAAGTGATCATTGCAATACTGTAGATACCTGCAGTAGAGCCATGCAGAGACATATGGTATTAGAGAAGAAGGACAATATTATTACAATAAACTAACATGAATCAGGGAGAAGTAAAAATATATTGAGCTATAATTTCTCTTACTTGTCATTTAACTATTGGTATTGATTTGTTCTGTTGGCCTGGTAACACTAAAAAACAACAACATGGCACAAGATTTAGTGGCTAGGTATGACTTTGTACAAGATTTAGCACTAATTTGGAGCTTGGGTACAGTTATTATTTTAAATGCAGGGCCACAGTGAGGGACAGTGGCCATAACATACAGTTAAATAACATGAGGTGCATAACATCTATAATAATAAAAGCATAATATGCTAATTAGACAGGACAGCCAAATGACCTTCCGGACGTCCTTCTGGACGAAGCTGTTGCAGCAGGGGGCCAAGGCAGAGACATTTAGGGGCGATCAGGCAGGTAGGCAGAAGGGTTAGGGTGATCAGGCAGGCAGGCAGGCCAGCAGTTAGAAGCCAGTGGTCCTGGATTGCGAGAGGGATGTCCCATTGCCGGCGTAGGCCTGATCCAACAGTCAGACATCCCCTGAGGGGTCCCAAATTGTGAGAGGGTGCAGGCTGGGCTGAGGGACTGCCCCCCACCCCCCTGCACAAATTTCGTGCACCTGGACTCTAGTAAATTAATAAGAAAGTGAATTGTGGTTTCCTTGACTAAACAGAGATTGTGTGTGATAAGAAAAAGTAGAAAACAAGACATGGTGTTTAAGATGGGATAACTTATGCAGTGACTTCAAAGCTAGAGAGAAGAGTTTGTACTTTGTGTGCTATTCATCCATCCATTCCTCCACCTCAACAGTTTTTATTAAGTGTTTACAATGCAGTTACAGTTCCAATAATACATTAGAAAAAAAAAGGAAGAAAGAAACAAAGAAAGAAACAAAGAAAGAAAGAATACAGGCCTTACTTTCACATTTTATTGAATTAAAAAACAGATAAGCAAAGCAAGAAATACAACACAGTCTCATAAATGGTGTAACATGAAAATATACAAGGAAGAAAATCTGGAATTTGCCTGGAGGAGTCAAGGACAGTTGTATGCCTTTGGTCACATTGACCTTCACAGTGAAGGAGGGGGAATATGGTAGGTGGAGGGCATTTCAGACAGAAGGCACAACAAAGACAAAAAGTCACAACAGATAATGGCTTTGTAGGAGAAACTGTGTAGTTCTAAAATGCTACACTTTATTATTTTTTTTTTCTCCTTGGAAGGGGAAGGGAAATAGTAAAGGTAAAAGGTAAAAATGGACAAGGGCTTTTGAGGTTTATCCTCCATCTCTGGAAGGATGTAATATGGTGGATAATTATATTTAAATTTGTATTTTACAGATTTAACTCTAGACAAAATGTGAAGGCTATCTTGTAGTGGTAATGCTATGGATGAAGCCTGGCTATAGGAGGACTAGAATGAAGGCTATTGTACCTAGATAGGGTAGCAGAAATGGAGATGTAAGAGACATAAAGTTAGCAACAGGCTTAAAGACTAAACATATATCTAGCATGAGGAAGTGGAACACATACAAAAAATGTAACTTATTTTATAGGTGACTGGGGAGACCACTAGGCCATCTAACGGGTGATTCAGCTGGACTGCTAAGGGTTCCAAAGCTATGGAATTACAGGATAGCTTTTCCCAATAAGCATATTGATGTGAGTTGACTGGCTTAGGGCAATTTCCCTGGATGGAGAGACAAGATCTGAAGCAGTGTTTTCCAAATTGTGTAAGAAGCTAAGGACAATGGAGGAGATGGCATGAAGCTGAGAACACTGGAAGAGATGGCAAGTATTAATGACTACTTTCTCTGCACTTCTTATAAAGCAGGGTGAACTAGAAGAGCAATAGTGATAAGAGATCCAACCACAGACTGTGAAAGCCCACTCTTCCCTAGAGAAAAAGATAAGCAATAGGTCTTTATGAATTTTATAAGCATGAATGAATTTTTCAAAGTGTTTGTTGATATTTAGAATGCACAAATGTTTAATTATTCCATTTTATAAAGAACAACTACCTTTTCCAAATGTGGCTTTGTAACAAGAATTTTTATCCAAATTCTAAGTAAGAGAGACTCTGAAATATTCAATATGACTTGATTTCATAGGGAAACTTTAAAAAGAGGCAACAATGTGAGATATGGTACACACAAAAATAATTCATTCCCGTGTATTTGGAAAAAAAATAATCTCATGAATCACCATTATTTATCTTCTGCTAATGAAAAGTAAAACATGGAAAAGTGTTTTGAATTTGCTATGTGTATAAGTTGCAAAAAGAATTGGAGTGTGTTTTTATTTGAAAGGTAGAAATGTGCTCTTGTTTTTTGATATTTTCAAAGTTTTATTAAGACATGAAACAACAACAATCATCAATCCAATTAGAGGAAAGCCAATGCATTGAACATCTGTTGGTTTTGCCAGTCAACATTTTACAACCTTTTTTGGTAAACATTTTCTTGGTGAAACTACCCTCTTTCCTACTTTCATCAGTAAGATTGGGTGCAAATAAACCACATCTTGCTCTAGGGATGTGTCCTGATTAGAATAAGGCGACCAGCAGAGTCCATCTTCCTGACTACCATGATCAGTTCAGGTTTGGGCATCCAATCCAAACTGCAAAGAAGTGTTAAATGCGGTTTCTTGGAAAGAGAAGCCTCCTTTCTCTCCTAAGGGTGGTTATGCTGAGGCAGCTGTGCTGGGTCAATGCACTTGGGTCATAGACAACAGTAGAATGTGTGACAATGGCAGCAGGGAAAGAAGAAACAAAATTTTAAGAAACAAATCTTTGACTATCTACTGTATGCCAGGCACCAAAGATACAAAGTCATTGCCAAAGGTATGTACAAATGAAAACTGCCCAGGCCTGTCCCCCAAGAATAGTGACTCTCACTCTATCAAACCCTACCTCTCCTTTTCATAATAAACATTTTGTAATCTTTTCTTTACTATTCTTGAATGAAAATAATAGATAATATAACTTCACTATACATGTAATTTAAAAATATATAATCATCTAACTGTAATAACTGAAAAAAATTTTTTAAGCCAAACAAAATCTAATCTTCCCTGGATTTGCATTCTTAGAAATTTCAGGATATTAAATTTCAGTATATTAAAGTTGTAAAAATATTTTATATTCATATGTGAAATGGAATTAGGTTCTAGATACAGACATTATAAAGTGATTTTTAAGCTGGTCCATTATTTGTTATTTGTAACATGTTGAACAAATTATCATTGTGTGAACACATAGTACCTATTCACTAACTGTCAGTAGCACCCCTTAATCATTGTGACTTCCCCAAACCCCTACCTATTTCCAAAACCACCTATAGGTCACTGTAATGTACCCTTTGATAATCAATGTTCTAGATCAGCCGTGGGCAAACTACACCTCGCGGGCCGGATTCGGCCCATTCGGCTGTTCTATCCGGCCCGCGGAGCCGAAAGAGCGGAGGGTTCTCTTGCTCTCCCCTCCGCTCCTTCACCAGCAGCAGTGTTAACATGGCAACGTCGGGAAACACAGCTGCAGCTCCTTCTTCTGAGTGGGCGGATTGATATCCACCCATTCAGTAGAAGGAACAACCTCTCAATCTTCCAGAGGCTCCTTGTAATGCCCGCGGACGCGTCTCCCGACATCACCCTGGGAATGCGTAGACACGTTATCGTGGTGATGTAGGGAGACATGCCCCTGGAGAACACAGTATCAGAGCCCTTCTTGTTAAAATGTTTGAAATGAATAAAACTATTGAAATAAAAAAAAAAGACCGTACCCTTTCATGATGTTTACTTTGAATTTATATTAGTTCACACAAACACTCCATCCATGCTTTTGTTCCGGCCCTCCGGTCCAGTTTAAGAACCCATTGTGGCCCTCGAGTCAAAAAGTTTGCCCACCCCTGTTCTAGATGTTCATAGTTACCTAAATCTACAAATTGTGGCAAGGTGTAAAACTCCATATAACTGTGTTATGCATAAGGACAAATGGGAATTTGAATGAGGATTTTGCTTGGATAGTTTGCATACATATAATTTATATCCACCTACCTTTTCAATTATTTCCATATAAATACAGGGTGTCCCCCCAAAATGCATATACACTTTAACAGCTCAAGCTCAATTTAAAAAATGAAATGTATTTTTTTAAACAATGCCTTTATAAGTTATTCAAAGTGTGCGTATACATTTTTGGGAGATACCCTATATATACATATCTGTTTTTTTCCCCCTACTCCAAATTAAAATAATCAAATGAGAAGTAAATAGTACTTAGATTCAAACTTAGCACTTCAAAGAAAAGTTCTATTTTAAAACTGCAGTGTCTCTTCACATGGTTTAATATTTGATGCAGAGCCTGGAGTACGTGTGGACTCAGACATGGAACTCCAGGAGTGGCTTTTATTTTGGAATTGGGTTGTGCAGAGGCCGTTGCTGCCGGTGTGGCATGCCAGCCTGATCAATAGCCTGATGAGGCATGTGTGGCCTGCACTGCCCAGCCCACCATTTTCAACCTAATTAGCAGCTGCTCAAAGATGGGAAACAGGTGCAGATCCAGGGCCAGACCAGGGAAGTCTGCCTGTAATTAACAAGCAAAAAAGGGTCAGATATTGGGAAGAATATCAAATCGGCCCACTGGGGTTAGCATGCTGGCCTCAAAGGCATAGTCACCTGAGATCTTAAGCATGCTAATGTAAATTATGCAAGCTTTCAAACGACGTGGCTGCATAATCAGTTGGCAGAGAGGAAAATGATTTTTTTTTTTTTTGGTATAGAGAAAAAGGGCATCTACAAAACTTATTTTTTCTCATCATGTGTGGACGTTGTGAGGGGATAAATAGAGGAAATAGTAACCTCAGGTGCTTACGAAGATTTATTTCTCTCTCACAGTTCATGTCTTATGGATTGACGATGGCTTCGTATTGACTTCATTACAAACCTGAAGTTGAAAGAACTCTCTCTGGGACATTGCCTGTCTTTTGACAAAGAGAATACGACATGGCAGGACCTTGGGCGTGGTCTTCATCCCATCCACTTACACACAACTAATGTCCCATGACATCAGCGAGGTGGGATTTATGATCCTCCCTTGAGGAAGGGAGGTGGGGACTTTGAATAATAACACAATCAACAACAATGACTTAGGCTCAATCTATATACCTTTTTAGAGAGCCAATCCTTACTGTGGTATGAATACAAGTACCCGTTTGTCAAAAAGAGTGTCAATGTTTTAAAATCAGAGTTAAAAGAAATAGTACCAGAAGCCTTGTTTTTGTTTTCAAATATGCACTATGTGCCAGGCACTTTATAATTTTATTATTTACCTTCATAGCAACTTTGAAACTTTGGGGTTATCATCTCCCTTTCATCAAAACTGCTGCTTAGAAACTTTCAGTGATTGGCTGAAGTCTCTTAGCTAAAAAGTGGTGGCGCCGGGATTCCCACCAGCTCTGTTTTACAGCACACACTTCTGAATGCGTTACCCTGCCCCTGAGGACGTGGCCGGTCTGGCAGCACCTCATCCCATGGGCTCTTAACACAGTCTGTTGCACCTGTCACATTCTGATTCTGAGATGCTTGGGGAGATGAGGGTGCCTGTGCTGCCTGGGGAGGACCAGTTAGTGACTCTGCGCTCAATGCAATCTGCTTTGAGCTCAGACACACAATTACACGTTTGAAGTGAAACTGATTCAAGTCTTTATAGGGTCACTTTACTTCAATATGGTTTTGTTTTAAATATATTTTTATTGATTTCAGAGAGGAAGGGGGAGAGAGAGATAGAAACATCAATGATGAGAGAGAATCACTGATTGGCTGCCTCCTGCATGCCCCCTTCTGGGGATCGTGCTGCAACCCAGGCATATGCCCTTGACCGGACTCAAACCTGGGACCCTTCAGTCTACAGGCCGACGCTCTATCTACTGAGCCAAACTGGCTAGGCCTTCAATATTGTTATATTAGGGTTCCTCAATATTGCCTCTCTTGATTTTTTGCTCTGAATAAATTCTTTGTGTATACAAAACATCCCCAGTTAAGAACCACTGCTTTACATCCAATGGATAAAATTGCTTCAGAATTAAAAATAATATTAATTTTTTCAATGTCCTGTAATTGTTCAAGTACAAGTCTTTTACATTCTTGGTTAAATTTATTCCTAAGTATCTTAATTTTTTTGCTGCAATGGTAAATGGGATATTTTTTAGTTTCTCTTTCTGAGAATTCATTATTAGTGTATAAAAATGCCATTGATTTCTGGTTGTTAATTTTGTATCCCCCTACATTACCGAATTCATTCATTAAATCTAGCAGTTTTTTGGTGGAGTCTTTAGTGTTTTCTATCTATACTATCTTGTCATCTGTGAATAATGAGAATTTTACTTCCTTCTTTCCAATTTGGATGCCTTTTATGTATAGAGAAAGACAAGTATCACATGATCTCACTCATATGTGGAATCTAAAATAAACTGATGAACAAAATAGATCCAGAGACATAGAAGCCTGGAATAGACTGTTGAATCTCAGAGGGAAGGCAGGGGTGGGTGGGTGAAAAGATGTCAACTAAAAAACTTGTATGCATATATGCATAACCATGGACATAGACAATAGGGTGGTGAAGGCCTGGGGTCTGGGTGGTGGGGCAGGCTATTAAGGGTCAATGGGGATAAAAAGGGGACATATGCAATACTTTCAACAATAAAGATTTAAAACAACAACAACAAATAATATTACTGTATATATAAACTCTAATAATTTAATCCTGTTGTGTTGTATAATGATCATCCATTCTTTAGACATTAACCGATCACCTATTAAATGTTGGGCATTTTGCTAGCTTGGATGGGGGAGGAATACTAAGAAGATGAGTAAAACCAGTCACTAGATGATGTGGTTTGTAATTCTGCATCCAAAATAGAGACAATTTAGAGTTGAAGTTCTTTACGTGGACAAGAAAAATCCGAGAGTTTTAAAATATGCCCAAACACAGCACAGAATGTTGAGCAGGATTTGATACTGAAAAGAAAATAATGCAGTTAACTATTTATCCTCTTCTCCCCAGGATCATCTCTGACCACCTTTATTCAGAGGCTAAAATATCTTCAAATAAACATGCCTGGTCACACAGATTCAAGAATCGATGATGCTAAATCTAGACAGAACCATAGACACATCTAAACCTTGGAACGGGGATCTGCCAGGACAGGTGGTAAGGTGAAGAGAAAAGTCTCTTCTGACTCTTAGGAAGATAATAAAGAAGATAAAAAGAAAGAAAGGGAGAACAAGGAAGAATGTTGGAAGAAGAGGAAAAACAGAACTTGGAACTACAGCTAGTGTGATACAGCAGGAAGGTTAGCACATTTGAAAAAGCCAAGTTTGAAACCATGAGACCTCAGGCCAATTGTGCATCAGATATTAGAATGGGAGGGGGAATTATTGCCTCCAACATGGGTTACCATAAGAATTAAATAATATACCATGTTTTTCCTTAAGACACATTTTAAAAGTTTTAAAAAATATTTGTTTTTATTTATTTTAGAGAGGGAGGATGGGAGAGGGATAGAGAAATAGAAACATTGATTGGCTGCCTCCTTCATGCCCCTCTACTTGAGATTAAACCTGAAACCTGGGTATATGCCCTGACCGGGAATTGAGCTGGTGACTTTTTGGTTCATGGGTCAACACTCAACCACTGAGCCACACTAGCTGGGCTTTAACAGTTTTAAATCAGCATATATATTTAATGTTAGTCTCCTTCCAATTCTACCACCCGTTATTAACATGAAAGGCCAGAGGGAAACTAGATGTTTTTGACTCAAAAATTGCAATTTATCTAAGTTTTTCATAAGTTTGTGGTGGTCAGGTCAGGGAGCTTTGGGGTAATAAGAAAAAGGTGAGGTGGGTTCTATTAGAGAGGCCTACATTGGCTAAAGGATGGAAAAATGATCAGTAGAGGAGAGCTATTTTGAAGCAATCAATTAGCAGGGTTTAAATAAATAAACAGAAGAAAAGCCATTATCCATAATTAGAGCCATTTAGCTTTAGGGGAGGAATGTTAGATTCCTGATTGTGACAAAAAGACAGGGAGTTGGGGAAGATTTTTGTTTGAGTGCCCTCCAATTCTATTAATAGGCTCTGTATGGTGGATATTAGAACTTTCCCTTTTACTGTACACCTTCTCTTTCTTGTTGAATTCCATTGGAAATTTTATGTCTACTGAAATTATAAATGACTTGGTATGGCTCTGACTTCCAACCTAGTTTTCCTCATTTGCTTAAGAGACTAATTATGTTTTAAATAGAGATTTGCTGGAACTTGCTTGTTTATTTGGAGACCAAGGTCCGTGGAACATTAAGTACCATATTTGGTTACATTACCTTGCACGCAGGAACTCCTTAAATAATATCGGTTGATTGGGAGACTAATTCTACAAAACTTGAAGTCCCATATATGGTAAAAACTGCTCTTTTAAGTCTAAATTTCCTTGTGATGCTCATTTTTGTTTTAAGTACAAGGCATTATTTTCAATTACAAGCTATTCAAATTTAATAGTTGGGTGAGCCAGGAAATAAGCTGCTTCATCTCTATTTAACAGATGAAAAAAGTCAAATCTAGATAGTACAGACATATTGTGGGTTCCATTCCAGACCACTGTAATAAAGCAGTGCAATAAGAGAGTTGAAATAAAAAATAAATAAAGCTTATCGCAATAAATCGAGTAGTAATCTAGAGCTCAGGGAGGGTCTTCCTTCAGTCTGTAAAGCAACTCGGCCAGGGTGAAACCAGTAAAGCAAAGGGCAGTAATAAATAAGTGGCTCGATAGTTCAGAATTTAAGTCCCCCCGGTAAGTAAATTTAAGCTGGGAACCTGTCTCTCGGAAAACAAAAGAACCAACTGCATCCACATCTTGGCCTTCAAACACCTGCGCACAACTAAAACACTGCCC
>NW_005875246.1:0-12728 GCF_000147115.1 Myotis lucifugus | reverse complement strand
CTTTATTTAAAGGCTTCATACACAATTCTGAGCTCTATAAATGGCAACTTCTTCATGTTTGAAGGAACTTTCTTCAGAAAAACGCCAGCTAAGTTAGCTAGAAATTGTAACATTATCAGTAATCTTGTCATTTCACAGATTTTTACCACTAGTCTCGGTGTTTGAACAGGGCCTTAATGAAATATGGCTGTATTTACTTGTATTTCAAGGATTTTCACATGTTTCTAATCATTTGCATGTACATTGATTCTGTATTTTAAGAGTTTTACCAACATGAGATAGGTTTCTTAGAAATATATACAGGAATCTTCAGGATATAAACTGCTTCATTCAAAAAACTCCAGCCAATTCAAACCAAATATTAAATATGAACAGTATTCTCTTTATTTAAAGGCTTCATACACAAATTCTGAGCTCTATAAATGGCAATTCTTCATGTTTGAAAGAACTTTCTTCAGAAAAACGCCAAATAAGTTAGCCAGAATTGTAACATTAAAAGTTCTCTCATCCTTTCACAGCTTTATACCTCTAATCTCGGTGTTTGAACAGGGCCTTAACAAAAGTATGGCTGTATTTACTTGTATTTCAAGGGTTTTCACACGTTTCTAATCATTTCCATGTACAATCATTGTGTATTTTAAGAGTTTTACCAACATGAGATAGTTTCTTAGAAATATATACAAGAATCTTCAGGATATAAACGGCTTCATTCAAAAAACTCCAGCGAATTCAGCCAAAGCAGTAAATATGAACAGTATTCTCTTTATTTAAAGGCTTCATTCACAAATTCTGAGCTCTATAAATGGCAATTCTTCATGTTTGAAAGAACTTTCTTCAGAAAAACGCCAAGTAAGTTAGCCAGAATTGTAACATTATCAGTTCTTTCATCATTTCACAGCTTTATACCTCTAATCTCGGTGTTTGAACAGGGCCTTAACAAAGGTATGGTTGTATTTACTTGTTTTAGGGGTTTTCAAACGTTTCTAATCATTTACATGTACAATCATTGTGTATTTTAAGAGTTTTATCAACATGGGACAGTTTTCTTAGAATTATATTCATGAATCTTTAGGATATAAACTGCTTTATTCAAAAAATCCAGCCAATTCTGCCAAAATAGTAAATATGAACAGTATTCTCTTTATTTAAAGGCTTCATACACAAATTGTGATCCCTCTAAATGGCAATTCTTCATGTTTGAAAGAACTTTCTTCAGAAAAACGCCAAGAAAGTTAGCCAGTATTTTAACATTATCAGTTCTCTCTCAATTCACAGCTTTCTACCTCTAATCTCGGTATTTGAACACGGCCATAACGATAGTATGGCTCTATTTACTAGTATTTCAAGTGTTTGTTACGCATTTGCTAATCATTTCGCAGGACTATTAGTGTGTATTTAAAAGTTTTTCCAAAAATAGACAGTTTTCTTACACGTATATACATAATCATCAGGATTTAAATAAATTAGCCGGATTTGTAAACAATAACAGTATTCTGGTCATTTCACAGCTTTCTACCTCTAATCTCGGTAATTGAACACGACCATACCGATAGTATGGCTCTATTTACTAGTACTTCAAGTGTTTCTTACACATTTCTAATCATTTCGCTGGACTATTATTGCGTATTTAAAAGTTTCACCAAAATTAGACAGTTTTTCTTAGGTATATACATGAATCATCAGGATTTAACTGTTTTATTCCTAAAATGCCAGAGAAATCTGACTCAACTGTAAAGAGAAACAGTATTCTCTTCATTTAAAAGCTTTTTACACAAAAACTGAGCTGACTAAATAGTAACTTTTATTATTAGAAAGAACTTTCTTCGGAAAAAAAACCAAGATAATTAGCCGGAATTGTAAACATTGTCAGTATTCTCGGCAATTGACAGCTTTCTACCTCTAATCTCGGTAATTGAACACGGCCTTAAGGATAGTATGGGTCTATTTACTTATATTTCAAGTGTTTCCTACAGGTTCCTAATTATTTCCATGTACTGTCATTGTGTATTTTAAGAGTTTTTACAAAATAAGAGAGTTTTCTTAGAAATATATACATGAATCTTCAGGGTTTAAACTGTTTCATTCAAAAAACTCCTGTCAATTCAGCCTCAATTTTAAATATGATCAGTATTCTCTTCATTTTAAAGCTTTATTTATGAATACTGAGCTCTATAGACTGCAATTCTTAATATTTGAAAGAACTTTCTTCAGAAAAACGCCTAGTAAATTAGCCGGAATTGTAAACATTAACAGTGTTCTCGTCATTTCACAGCTTTCTACCTCTAATCTCGGTGATTGAACATGGCCATAACGATATTACGGCTCTATTTACTAGAACTTAAAGTGTTTCTTACACATTTGTAATCATTTCGCAGGACTATTTTCGTGTATTTAAAAGTTTTACCAAAAATAGACAGTTTTCCTACACGTATATACATAATCTTCAGGATTTCAAATTTTTCATTCCTAAAACTCCAGTCAAATCTGACTCAACTGTAAAGAGAAACAGTATTCTCTTCATTTAAAAGCTTGTTACACAAAACCTGAGCTGACTAAATAGTAACATTTAATATTAGTAAGAACTTTCTTCGGAAAAAAGCCAAGAAAATTAGCCGAAATTGTATATGTTATCAGTATTCTCGTCAATGCACAGCTTTCTACCTCTAATCTCGGTAATTGAACATGGCCTTAAAGATAGTATGGGTCTATATACTTATATTTCAAGTGGTTCCTACAAGTTCCTAATCATTTCCATGTACCAACATTGTGTATTTTCAAGTTTTAACAAAATGAGACAGTTTTCTTAGAAATATATACATGAATCTTCAGGGTTTAACTGTTTCATTCAAAAAACTCCCGCCAATTCAGCCTCAATTGTAAATATGAATAGTATTCTCTTCGTTTTAAAGCTTTATTTACAAATACTGAGCTGTATAAACTGCAATTCTTAATGTTTGAAAGAACTTTCTTCAGAAAAACGCCAAGTAAATTAACCGGAATTGTAAACATTATCAGTGTTCTCGTCATTTCACAGCTTTCTACCTCTAATCTCAGTGATTGGACATGACCATAACGATAGTATGGCTCTATTTACTAGTATTTCAAGTGTTTGTTACACATTTCTAGTCATTTCGCAGGACTATTACTGTGTATTTACACGTTTTACCAAAAATAGACAGTTTTCCTACATGTATACACATAATCTTCAGGATTTAAAATATTTCATTCCTAAAACTCCAGACAAATCCGATTCAACTGAAAATAGAAACAATATTCTCTTTATATCAAAGCTTTTTAGACAAAACCTGAGCTCTGTAAATAGTAACTTTTAATGTTTGAAAGAACTTTCTTCAGAAAAACGCCAAGTAAATTAGCCGGAATTGTAAACATTAACAGTATTCTGGTCATTTCACAGCTTTCTACCTCTAATCTCGGTGATTGAACATTGCAATAACGATATATGGTTCTATTTACTAGTACCTCAAGTGTTTCTTACACATTTCTAATCATTTCGCTGGACTATTATTGTGTATTAAAAGTTTCACCAAAATTATACAGTTTTCCTACAGGTATACACATGAATCTTCAGCATTTAAACTATTGACTCCTAAAACGCCGGAGAAATCTGACTCAACTGTAAAGAGAAACAGTATTCTCTTCATTTAAAAGCTTTTTACACAAAACCTGAGCTGAATAAATAGTAACTTTTAAATCCTGAATATTCATTTATATACTTCTAGGAAAACTGTCTACTTTTGGTAAAACTGTTAAAATACACAATGATAGTCCCTGGAAATGATTAGAAACGTGTAAGAAACACTTAAAATGCTAGTAAATAGAGCCGTTCTATCTTTATGGCCGTGTTCAATCACCGAGATTAGAGGTAGAAAACTAGCAAATGAGCAGAGTAATGATAATGTTTACAATTCCGGCTACTCTAGATGTTGTTTTTCCGAAGAAACTGCTTTCAAACATTAAGAATTTCTGTTTATAGAGCGCAGAATTTGTGAATAAAGAAGATAAATGAAGAGAATACTGTTTTTATTTACAATTGAGGCTGAATATCCTGGCATTTTCTGAATGACACAGTTTAAATCATGAAGATTCATGTATATACTTCTAGGAAAACTGTCTAATTTTGGTAAAAATTTTAAAATACACAAGGATAGTCCCGGGAAATGATTAGAACCATGTAAGAAACACTTGAAATGTTGGTCAATAGAGCCGTTCTATCTTTATGGCCTAGTTCAATCACCGAGATTAGAAGTAGAAAACTCTCAAATGAGGAGAGTAATGATAATGTTTAAAATTCCGGCTACTCTAGATGGTGTTTTTCTGAAGAAACTGCTTTCAAACATTAAGAAGTGCTGTTTATAGAGCGCAGAATTTGTGAATAAAGCCGATAAACGAAGAGAATACTGTTTATATTTACAATTGAGGCTGAAAATCCTGGCATTTTTTGAATGACTCAGTTTAAATCCTGAAGATTCACCTATATACTTCTAGGAAAACTGTCTAATTTTGGTAAAACTCTTAAAATACACAAGGATGGTCCCGAGAAATAATTAGACACATGTAAGAAACACTTGAAATGCTGGTAAATAGAGCCGTTCTATCTTTCTGTTCATGTTCAATCATGGAGATTAGAGGTAGAATGCTTCGAAATGATGAGAGAACGGATAATGTTTAAAATTCTGGTTATTTTAGATGATGTTTTTCCAATGAAAGTGCTTTCAAACATTAAGAATTGCTGTTTATAATGCTCAGAATTTGTTATGAAGCTGATAAAGGAAAGAATACCGTTTATATTCACAGGTGATTTTGATTTGCCTGGCCTTTTGTGAATGACAGTTTAAAACCTGAAGATTCATCTATATACTTCTAGGAAAACTGTCTAATTTTGGTAAAATTCTTAAAATACACAATGATAGACTCCGGAAATGATTAGAAACGTGTGAGAAAAACTGAAAATGCTAGTAAATAGAGCCGTTCTATCTTTAAGGCTGTGTTCAATCACCGAGATTAGAAGTAGAAAACTTGCAAATGAGCAGAGTAATGATAATGTTTACAATTCTGGCTACTCTAGATGGTGTTTTTCCGAAGAAACTGTTTTCAAACATTAAGAATTGCTGTTTATAGGGCGCAGAATTTGTGAATAAAGCCGATAAATGAAGAGAATACTGTTTATATTTACAATTGAGGCTGAATATCCTGGCATTTTTTGAATGACACAGTTTAAATCATGAAGATTCACCTATATACTTCTAGGAAAACTGCTTAATTTTGGTAAAACTCTTAAAATACAAGGATAGTCCCGAGAAATAATTAGACACATGTAAGAAACACTTGAAATGCTGGTAAATAGAGCCGTTCTATCTTTCTGTTCATGTTCAATCATGGATATTAGAGGTAGAATGCTTCGAAATGATGAGAGAACGGATAATGTTTAAAATTCTGGTTATTTTAGATGATGTTTTTCCAATGAAAGTGCTTTCAAACATTAAGAATTGCTGTTTATAATGCTCAGAATTTGTTATGAAGCTGATAAAGGAGAGAATACCGTTTATATTCACAGGTGATTTTGATTTGCCTGGCCTTTTGTGAATGACAGTTTAAAACCTGAAGATTCATCTATATACTTCTAGGAAAACTGTCTAATTTTGGTAAAATTCTTAAAATACACAATGATAGACTCCGGAAATGATTAGAAACGTGTGAGAAAAACTGAAAATGCTAGTAAATAGAGCCGTTCTATCTTTAAGGCTGTGTTCAATCACGGAGATTAGAAGTAGAAAACTCTCAAATGAGCACAGTAATGATAATATTTACAATTCCGGCTACACTAGATGGTGTTTTTCCGAAGAAACTGCTTTCAAATATTAAGAATTGCTGTTTATAAAGCTCAGAATTTGTTATGAAGCTGATAAATGGAGAGAATACTGTTTATATTTACTGGTGATTCTGATTTGACTGGCGTTGTGTGAATGACACAGTTTAAATCATGAAGACTCATCTATATACTTCTAGGAAAACTGTCTAATTTTGGTAAAACTGTTAAAATACACAAGGATAGTCCCGGGAAATGATTACAGCCATGTAAGAAACACTTGAAATGCTGGTCAATAGAGCCGTTCTATCTTTCTGTTCATGTTCAATCATGGAGATTAGAGGTAGAATGCTTCGAAATGACGAGAGTACGGATAATGTTTAAAATTCTGGCTACTTTAGATGATGTTTTTCCGATGAAAGTGCTTTCAAACATTAAGAATTGCTGTTTATAATGCTCAGAATTTGTTATGAAGCTGATAATGGAGAGAATACCGTTTATATTCACAGGTGATTCTGATTTGACTGGCGTTTTGTGAATGACACAGTTTAAAACCTGAAGATTCATCTATATACTTCTAGGAAAACTGTCTACTTTTGGTAAAACTGTTAAAATACACAATGATAGACTCCGGAAATGATTAGAAACGTGTGAGAGCAACTGAAAATGCTAGTAAATAGAGCCATTCTATCTTTAAGGCCTTGTTCAACTCCCGCGATTAGAAGTAGAAAACTCTCAAATGAGCAGAGTAAGATAATGTTTACAATTCCGGCTACACTAGATGGTGTTTTTCCGAAGAAACTGCTTTCAAATATTAAGAATTGCTGTTAATAAAGCTCAGAATTTGTTATGAAGCTGATAAATGGAGAGAATACTGTTTATATTTACTGGTGATTCTGATTTGACTGGCGTTGTGTGAATGACACAGTTTAAATCATGAAGACTCATCTATATACTTCTAGGAAAACTGTCTAATTTTGGTAAAACTGTTAAAATACACAAGGATAGTCCCGGGAAATGATTACAGCCATGTAAGAAACACTTGAAATGCTGGTAAATAGAGCCGTTCTATCTTTCTGTTCATGTTCAATCATGGATGTTAGAGGTAGAATGCTTCGAAATGACGAGAGTACGCATAATGTTTAAAATTGTGGCTACTTTAGATGATGTTATTCCGATGAAAGTGCTTTCAAACATTAAGAATTGCTGTTTATAAAGCTCAGAATTTATTATGAAGCTGATAATGTAGAGAATACTGTTTATATTCACAGGTGATCCTGATTTGCCTGGCCTTTTGTGAATGACACAGTTTAAAATCTGAAGATTCATCTATATACTTCTAGGAAAACTGTCTACATTTGGTAAAACTGTTAAAATACACAATGATAGTCTCGGGAAATGATTAGAAACGTGTGAGAAACACTTAAAATGCTAGTAAATAGAGCCGTTCAATCTTTAAGGCCGTGTTCAATCACCGAGATTAGAAGTAGAAAACTCGCAAATGAGCAGAGTAATGATAATGTTTACAATTCTGGCTACTCTAGATGGTGTTTTTCCGAAGAAACTGTTTTCAAACATTAAGAAGTGCTGTTTATAGAGCGCAGAATTTGTGAATAAAGCCGATAAATGAAGAGAATACTGTTTATATTTACAATTGAGGCTGAATATCCTGGCATTTTTTGAATGACACAGTTTAAATCATGAAGATTCACCTATATACTTCTAGGAAAACTGTCTAATTTTGGTAAAACTCTTAAAATACAAGGATAGTCCCGAGAAATAATTAGACACATGTATGAAACACTTGAAATGCTGGTCAATAGAGCCGTTCTATCTTTCTGTTCATGTTCAATCATGGAGATTAGAGGTAGAATGCTTCGAAATGATGAGAGAACGGATAATGTTTAAAATTCTGGTTATTTTAGATGATGTTTTTCCAATGAAAGTGCTTTCAAACATTAAGAATTGCTGTTTATAATGCTCAGAATTTGTTATGAAGCTGATAAAGGAAAGAATACCGTTTATATTCACAGGTGATTTTGATTTGCCTGGCCTTTTGTGAATGACAGTTTAAAACCTGAAGATTCATCTATATACTTCTAGGAAAACTGTCTAATTTTGGTAAAATTCTTAAAATACACAATGATAGACTCCGGAAATGATTAGAAACGTGTGAGAAAAACTGAAAATGCTAGTAAATAGAGCCGTTCTATCTTTAAGGCTGTGTTCAATCACCGAGATTAGAAGTAGAAAACTTGCAAATGAGCAGAGTAATGATAATGTTTACAATTCTGGCTACTCTAGATGGTGTTTTTCCGAAGAAACTGTTTTCAAACATTAAGAATTGCTGTTTATAGGGCGCAGAATTTGTGAATAAAGCCGATAAATGAAGAGAATACTGTTTATATTTACAATTGAGGCTGAATATCCTGGCATTTTTTGAATGACACAGTTTAAATCATGAAGATTCACCTATATACTTCTAGGAAAACTGCTTAATTTTGGTAAAACTCTTAAAATACAAGGATAGTCCCGAGAAATAATTAGACACATGTAAGAAACACTTGAAATGCTGGTCAATAGAGCCGTTCTATCTTTCTGTTCATGTTCAATCATGGAGATTAGAGGTAGAATGCTTCGAAATGATGAGAGAACGGATAATGTTTAAAATTCTCGTTATTTTAGATGATGTTTTTCCAATGAAAGTGCTTTCAAACATTAAGAATTGCTGTTTATAATGCTCAGAATTTGTTATGAAGCTGATAAAGGAAAGAATACCGTTTATATTCACAGGTGATTCTGATTTGACTGGCGTTTTGTGAATGACACAGTTTAAAACCTGAAGATTCATCTATATACTTCTAGGAAAACTGTCTACTTTTGGTAAAACTGTTAAAATACACAATGATAGACTCCGGAAATGATTAGAAACGTGTGAGAGCAACTGAAAATGCTAGTAAATAGAGCCATTCTATCTTTAAGGCCGTGTTCAATCACCGAGATTAGAAGTAGAAAACTCTCAAATGAGCAGAGTAATGATAATGTTTACAATTCCGGCTACACTAGATGGTGTTTTTCCGAAGAAACTGCTTACAAATATTAAGAATAGCTGTTTATAAAGCTCAGAATTTGTTATGAAGCTGATAAATGGAGAGAATACTGTTTATATTTACTGGTGATTCTGATTTGACTGACGTTGTGTGAATGACACAGTTTAAATCATGAAGACTCATCTATATACTTCTAGGAAAACTGTCTAATTTTGGTAAAACTGTTAAAATACACAAGGATAGTCCCGGGAAATGATTACAGCCATGTAAGAAACACTTGAAATGCTGGTCAATAGAGCCGTTCTATCTTTCTGTTCATGTTCAGTCATGGAGATTAGAGGTAGAATGCTTCGAAATGACGAGAGTACGGATAATGTTTAAAATTCTGGCTACTTTAGATGATGTTTTTCCGATGAAAGTGCTTTCAAACATTAAGAATTGCTGTTTATAATGCTCAGAATTTGTTATGAAGCTGATAATGGAGAGAATACCGTTTATATTCACAGGTGATTCTGATTTGACTGGCGTTTTGTGAATGACACAGTTTAAAACCTGAAGATTCATCTATATACTTCTAGGAAAACTGTCTACTTTTGGTAAAACTGTTAAAGTACACAATGATAGACTCCGGAAATGATTAGAAATGTGTGAGAAAAACTGAAAATGCTAGTAAATAGAGCCGTTCTATCTTTAAGGCCGTGTTCAATCACCGAGATTAGAAGTAGAAAACTCTCAAATGAGCAGAGTAATGATAATGTTTACAATTCCGGCTACACTAGATGGTGTTTTTCCGAAGAAACTGCTTTCAAATATTAAGAATTGCTGTTTATAAAGCTCAGAATTTGTTATGAAGCTGATAAATGGAGAGAATACTGTTTATATTTACTGGTGATTCTGATTTGACTGGCGTTGTGTGAATGACACAGTTTAAATCATGAAGATTCATCTATATACTTCTAGGAAAACTGTCTAATTTTGGTAAAACTCTTATAATACACAAGGATAGTCCCGGGAAATAATTAGAACGATGTAAGAAACACTTGAAATGCTGTTCAATAGAGCCGTTCTATCTTTATGGCCTAGTTCAATCACCAAGAATAGAGGTAGAAAAGTCTCAAATGAGGAGATTCATGATAATGTTTACAGTTCCGGCTACTTTAGATGGTGTTTTTCCGAAGAAACTACTTTCAAATATTAAGAATTGCTTTTTATAAAGCTCAGAATTTGTTATGAAGCTGACAAATGGAGAAAATACTGCTTATTTTTACAGGTGATTCTGATTTGACTGGCGTTTTCTGAATGACACAGTTTAAATCTTGAAGATTCATCTTTATACTTCTAGGAAAGCTGTTTACTTTTGGTAAAACTGTTAAAATGCAAATCATAGTCTCCAGAAATGATTAGAAACGTGTAAGAAACACTTAAAATGCTAGTAAATACAGCCGTTCTATCTTTAAGGCCGTGTTCAATCACCGAGATTAGAAGTAGAAAACTCTCAAATGAGCAGAGTAATGATAATGTTTACAATTCCGGCTACACTAGATGGTGTTTTTCCGAAGAAACTGCTTTCAAATATTAAGAATTGCTGTTTATAAAGCTCAGAATTTGTTATGAAGCTGATAAATGGAGAGAATACTGTTTATATTTACTGGTGATTCTGATTTGACTGGCGTTGTGTGAATGACACAGTTTAAATCATGAAGACTCATCTATATACTTCTAGGAAAACTGTCTAATTTTGGTAAAACTGTTAAAATACACAAGGATAGTCCCGGGAAATGATTACAGCCATGTAAGAAACACTTGAAATGCTGGTCAATAGAGCCGTTCTATCTTTCTGTTCATGTTCAATCATGGAGATTAGAGGTAGAATGCTTCGAAATGACGAGAGTACGGATAATGTTTAAAATTCAGGCTACTTTAGATGATGTTTTTCCGATAAAAGTGCTTTCAAACATTAAGAATTGCTGTTTATAATGCTCAGAATTTGTTATGAAGCTAATAATGGAGAGAATACCGTTTATATTCACAGGTGATTCTGATTTGACTGGCGTTTTATGAATGACACAGTTTAAAACCTGAAGATTCATCTACATACTTCTAGGAAAACTGTCTACTTTTGGTAAAACTGTTAAAATACACAATGATCGTCTCGGGAAATTATTAGAAATGTGTGAGAAAAACTGAAAATGCTAGTAAATAGAGCCGTTCTATCTTTCTGGCCGTATACAATCACCGAGATTAGAAGTAGAAAACTCGCAAATGAGCAGAGTAATGATAATGTTTACAATTCCGCCTACTCTGGTAGGTGTTTTTCCGAAGAAACTGTTTTCAAACATTAGGAAGTGCTGTTTATAGAGCGCAGAATTTGAGAATAAAGCCGATAAATGAAGAGAATACTGTTTATATTTACAATTGAGGCTGAATATCCGGTCATTATCTGGATGACACAGTTTAAATCCTGAAGATTCATCTATATCCTTCTAGGAAAACTGTCTACTTTTGGTAAAACTCTTAAAATGCACAAGGATAGTCCCGGGAAATGATTAGAACCATGTAAGAAACACTTGAAATGCTGGTCAATAGAGCCGTTCTATCTTTATGGCCCAGTTCAATCACCGAGATTAGAGGTAGAAAAGTCTCAAATGAGGAGAGTAATGATAATGTTTACAGTTCCGACCACTTTAGATGGTGTTTTTCCGAAGAATCTTCTTTCAAACATTAAGAATTGCTGTTTATAAAGCTCAGAATTTGTTATGAAGCTGACAAATGGAGAGAATACTGTTTATATTTACAGGTGATTCTGATTTGACTGGCGTTTTCTGAATGACAGAGTTTAAATCCTGAAGATTCATCTATTTACTTCTAAGAAAACTGTCTAATTTTGGTAAAACTCTTAAAATACACAAGGATAGTCCCGAGAAATAATTAGACACATGTAAGAAACACTTGAAATGCTGGTAAATAGAGCCGTTCTATCTTTCTGTTCATGTTCAATCATGGATGTTAGAGGTAGAATGCTTCGAAATGACGAGAGTACGCATAATGTTTAAAATTGTGGCTACTTTAGATGATGTTATTCCGATTAAAGTGCTTTCAAACATTAAGAATTGCTGTTTATAAAGCTCAGAATTTATTATGAAGCTGATAATGTAGAGAATACTGTTTATATTGGCAGGTGATCCTGATTTGCCTGGCCTTTTGTGAATGACACAGTTTAAAATCTGAAGATTCATCTATATACTTCTAGGAAAACTGTCTACATTTGGTAAAACTGTTAAAATACACAATGATAGTCTCGGGAAATGATTAGAAACGTGTGAGAAACACTAAAAATGCTAGTAAATAGAGCCGTTCAATCTTTAAGGCCGTGTTCAATCACCGAGATTAGAAGTAGAAACTCGCAAATGAGCAGAGTAATGATAATGTTTAAAATTCCGGCTACTCTAGATGGTGTTTTTCCGAAAAAACTGTTTTCAAACATTAAGAAGTGCTGTTTATAGAGCGCAGAATTTGTGAATAAAGCCGATAAATGAAGAGAATACTGTTTATATTTACAATTGAGGCTGAATATCCTTGCATTTTTTGAATGACACAGTTTAAATCCTGAAGATTCACCTATATACTTCTAGGAAAACTGTCTAATTTTGGTAAAACTCTTAAAATACACAAGGATAGTCCCGAGAAATAATTAGACACATGTAAGAAACACTTGAAATGCTGGTAAATAGAGCCGTTCTATCTTTCTGTTCATATTCAATCATGGAGATTAGAGGTAGAATGCTTCGAAATGATGAGAGTACGGATAATGTTTAAAATTCAGGCTACTTTAGATGATGTTTTCCGATAAA
>NW_005875245.1:0-12733 GCF_000147115.1 Myotis lucifugus | reverse complement strand
GAATTACCTCAATGGGGAGTATAGAATTTTAAAACCAAAAATTTCCAATATGTTTTGTAAGGTGGAAGGGTGAAGTTGGAATATTAAGAAGTCAAAAGTGATTCATAGATCAAAAATGTTATAGTGATAAAAAAGTATTTTTCAAAAAGAAAGTGAGAAGAAATCAGAAAGGAAGAAAAGAAGAAAGAGAAAAGAAGATCAGAGTTTAGTTGTACTGAAAAGCATAAGGGACACCAGATCTAAAAAATCACTCTGCTCAATACTGGTCATGCTCCTATCAGAATATTATGCCCATCTGAGTCAGCTCCTTTTAGAAGGATGTGAAGAAATGGAAATGAATTTAAAGAAGAGCAACAGGAATGATTGAAGGGCTACCATATATATCCTAGACTGCAAGGTTAAGAATCCAGTATTGTTTGGACTAGAGAAGGTTTGGGGAAGGGATGATTTTATTTTTGTTTTCAAATGTATAATGGATTTTTGTAAAAGATAACCCTCATTGATGATTTCTCAGCTCTATAGGGATGAAAAAAAGCAAAAAGGAGCTTAAGTTTAAGCAGAAAAGTCCAGGTCCGGACATGAGGCAGATGTCTCTGCCATCAGAGTGATGGAAATTTGAATGGTTCTACCGAAGACTGTGACCCAAACTGTCATGCTGGTCTCCATGTTGGACGTCCCATTAAGCATGAAAACACGTTTCGGAAAGATTCTCTGTATCAGTGGTCAGCAAACTACCGACTGGCCCACAATCTGCTTTGGATAGTCCAAGAGCTAAGAATGTCTCTTACATTTTTAAGTCATTGAAAACAAAAAAAGAATATTTCATGATATAAGAAAATGATATAAAATTATATTTCAGTGTCCATAGATGAAGTTTTAATGGTACCCACCCACATCCACTCACTGGCGTATTGTTTATGGCTACTTTGGTACATTGCAGTGGCAGAGTTGAATAGTTGTGACTGAGACCATGACCCACAAAGCTTAAATCATAACTATTTGGCACTTAACAGGAAAGGTTTCCCAACCCATGACCTATATGATTGTAGCCACATATATATATTTCAGAGAGGAAGTGAGAGGGAAGGAGAAATAGAAACATCAATGATGAGAAGAATCATTGATTGGTTGCCTCCTCTACACACCCCGCACTGGGGATTGAGGACACAACCCGGGCATGTGCCCTGACTGGGAATCAAACCGTGATCTCCTGGTTCATTGGTTGACACTCAATCAGTGAGCCACACTGGCTTGGCTGTAGTCACTTTTTATCTCCCAAGTCTAGAAGCTTTCTTTGTTGTAATAAAAATGGACCCCTCTGGGGTCTGCTGACGAATATAAGCGGCACATCCTTTGAAGGGTCTTTGAGAGAGCTTTGGGCCCACAGAAGAACACTCCAATGCTGCTGCTGCAGGAGGGGTAAGAGAGGAAATAAAGGTCATACAGGTCAAGGCTGGCCAGAAGCCAAGACAGAATTGCAAAAGCTGGGATGTGGTTGTGGTTGTGACTTTACTTATTGATTTTTCTCCATGCACTTCCTTTTTTCTCAGATTCTCTTTTCCTATTTGATCACCATGGTCTCCCAAAGGTCCTCAGGGTTCTGTTATGCCCTAAGTCACACAGGTAGGTGAAGCAAAGAAGATTGAGGTTGGTAAGGTCATGATGACTGGGGAGGGAGTTTCAATACAGAGGTGATAGGTCCTGGATTTTTGGTCTAGTAACTTTGATTGACATCTTCTTGGATGGTAGAATGTAAGCTCCTTCAGAGCAGAAACCTGGTCTGTGTTTCTCATCTTTTACTGTAATCCCACCGCCCAGAATAGTGCCTGGCATATGGTAGACAATTAATAAATGCTTATTAATTTAATGAATGAGTTAATGGTTATTACCTGTGTGGTCTCGGGCAAGACACTGGACCTCAGTCTCCAAAACAAAGATAATAATGACTACATTGTATGTTTTATGGAAAGTTAAGTATGATAATTCATTCAAAAAGATTTAAAAAGTATTCGTTATTACTCAGATGCTGTTCAAGCCTGTCTTTTTTATAGATAATACAATTTATACTAAAGTCATAACAACCTAGTTTATTTCTCCTGCTGGAATTACTTTAGTTTTCAAAGAAGGCCAAAGAGAAGAGTCGGAAAGGAGAAAGACATTGCTGAAAATGTGGCCACCCAAAAGTTGTCATGTCTAATCGAGGCATTTCAGAAAACTGTGCTGAAGAGCTATTTTTGCATATAGTGACGGTCCCAGGGATGCTCAAATCCCTAGTCATTGCTACTGCCAACCTTGCTGACGTATAAACAACACCATCAGTGAAAGAACTTGGGTTATCTCTGGAAGATGGGAGGGGCTCGTCCCTATATGGACTTAGAGAGACCATGTTTTCCCTTGTCTTGCGTTGTGCTATTCCTTACAGCATTTTTCCAACCTCTGACATACTTTAATTAGTTACTTTATTTTTTTATTTTTTTTAAAATATATTTTATTGATTTTTTACAGAGAGGAAGGGAGAGAGATAGAGAGTTAGAAACATCGATGAGAGAGAAACATCGATCAGCTGCCTCCTGCACATCTCCCACTGGGGATGTGCCCACAACCCAGGTACATGCCCTTGACTGGAATCGAACCTGGGACCTTTCAGTCCGCAGGCCGACGCTCTATCCACTGAGCCAAACCGGTTTCGGCTTAATTAGTTACTTTAGTCTACATCAACAGTTCTACTTTGCGGTGCATAAAATTATCTAGGCAGATTGTTAAAACTTAGGTTCCCAGTCTTGAGGTGAAGGAGTACATTTTTAGCAAGGCCCCCAGGTGACCCCGAGGCACATGGTGTGTGGGCCACACTTTGAGAAGCACTGCCTTAGAGGAATTCTTCCCATGCCAGGCTCTGCCCACCACACCACCTCCTGTTCTTCATACTTAGTTTTTGTTAGGAAGCACTTCTATAGCCTCATTCTACTTAGCTCATGTATTAACATGGTTCTCTGCCCTGTATCACATCCACATTAAATGATGTGTTCCAGGACCATAATATCCATGGCAGAAATTGATGGTTCAATTACATTTCAAACTCTATCTTCAAAGAAACATACTAAGTGGATTCATTTGTAAATGACGGTATGTTTAAGTCTCATTTTTAAAGGCATCAGTCCCATGGCTACATTCGAGAAAGTACTTTTTTCAGGAACTATTTCTTATTGAAAAATATGAGTTTATGACTTCTTGAAGCAAGTGTAATAGAAGGCAGTAATTAGGAGTGCTCTTGGTCCCACCATTTTATTGCTGATCAACTTTGGGCTCATTAAGTGTCTCCTCAAAGCCCTATTTCCTTACCTATAAAACGGGAGAACTATCGCACCTAGCTCCTAGAACCCCTATGAGGGTTAGACACACGGTACAGCTTTCTGTCCCATGCTTGGTACACAGTGAGCGCTCACAAACAGCTCAGGTTAAGGCCCACGCAGTATCCGTCTGCTCTCCAAGCCGCACAGAAGATACGAAGTGCGCTGTTAACCCAGAGATGATTAGGGACTTCCCGGATCAACACTCTGTCACCAGGATTTTTGAGTTCTGGACTGAAACCTTTTGAATGACAGATGGGTCAGTGAGCAGTCACAGCGTGGCTCTGTGTCTGATGCCCAGAGGTAGCCTTGCATCTAGGTTCAAAGATGCTGTTGTGGGTGGTGATATTTTTCCATTAGCGTAGGTGTCACCAAAGAGATCGCCACCGGCCCACTCCCACCAGGCTCAGATCGCCCTTTCGTTTGCAGCCGCGGCCAAGTGCTCAGAAGCTGAGACCGCTCTTTGATGCTCTGCCTGGAAGACTCCATTTCAAAGGATTCTGATTGCTGGCGGCCAGGTGGACCGCTGCTGTCCCCACAGCTCACAGCCACCGGTCTCTTTTGAAGTTGTGGCTATTCCTCGGCACAGCTAAGTCTCACAAAAGCCATTTATTGTCTACCTTCCATTAAGGCAGAAAGGCCAGTCCTTCCGCAAACTGTGCATTCCTGTCCCCACCCGGGGCATTCCTTTGCCCGGCTCAGCATTTGTGATTTCCAAGATGGAGATTTCTTGTCACAAATGCGAACTGCGACTCACAGAGCCCAGCATCCGCCCACAGCGGTTAAGACACGGGTGTGGCTGTATTTTCCCCCCCTCCTTTACGAGGCAATGGACAAGTGCAACAGAACCCTAATGCGGTTGGTAAAGAAAAAAATTCTTCTATAAAATTTAATCACCCACGACTGCTTAGAAGGAAAAAGAGCAGATTCTCTGTAAAAGAAGTATAAAAACACGAGGCATTGTTCTTCGGTTTACAGCCTGCCGAGCTTGCACACGCAGGAGCTGGATCGGGGACGCTGTGGCATTGATCAGCCGGAGCTGCTGACTTTGATGAGAAAAGGACAAATTTTACACAAGCTGCAAAGACGGTTAACATTACAGCATTGTATTTAACTCTGATGCACTATAAAGAAAATCCTCTTTCTCCTCTCTTATTTGCTAAATAACTATCATCTTTTCTCTGTGGGGTAGATGCAGTTTTCAAAAAACGATTCAGCAATGCCATGCATGAAAGGCACTGGAAATGTCACCCACTGGGCGATTTCCGGCCAGCAGATCTATGGGAGATGGGTGCGCCCGGGAGTCACTCCACCGTCTTCCTGGATTCTCAGCTCCTGCTGCCTGGAGCCCTTGTCTCTTTAAATTGTATGTTTGTTTTTATGTGTTGGCTTTTATGCTTGGTAAGTTATAACCCTGTAGGGGCAGACCCTAAACCCCATTTTTAAAAAAATCAAATTACTTTATACCCTGAGTGCTTTCTGCAAATAAAATCGATACACAGAAGCTTCCTGTGAATTTATGAAGGCTGAGAAGGAAGACAGTGAGAGCTACAAACTGGGTATCAGACAATGGACACGACTTTGGGGGAATCTTTCCCAGAGGATGTTTTTCATTACAAATGCCTCCAAATGAGTCACCGCACAATTCTATTTTGTAAGACACCTTCTTTTTCGTAACCACAGATGATCATCGTGTTGGCCAGTTTCTTATTTTAACCCATCTCCTGATGGATGGGTAGCAGCCTGCCCTGTTCTCTCTGCACCCTAATTCCTCAGTTGTTGGTAAGAACCCACAGGCGGCTCTGGCAGTTTACTCACTGCTGTGGCACTCCTGCCCTCTTCCCACCAACCCCCTCTTCTCTGGCTAGAGTTAGGACTCTTGTCCCGGCTTCCTCATCCTTCCCACTGCCCCTTTACTCATCGAGTAACAGTTGGTCACTGTGCTCAGCTCTGAGGAGCACAGAAACAGTTGCTGTCCTTGAGGATGTCAATGAAAATAGTTGACTTGTAGCATTGGATCCTTGGAAATGGTAGACCCATTTTTCTGCCAATCCTGTTGCCTCTCCCTCTTTGATAAGACACCAATATATATATTTATGTACCTTCATATAGAAATATCCTAATATTTTTGCCCTATCTCATGATTTGAAAGGTTATATCCCCCAAAGAAACTTTGCAGAGCGATGATAAATCTACCTTGGCTCACCCACTCCCCTAATCCCACCTACCACAATGGAGTAATGCCAGTAATTTTCATGGAATCTTCACTTAATTATAAATGAAGGGCTGGTATTCTCTGGTGCAAAGATTCTATCTACATATGCAAACAATAGTCCAGTCATAAGTTTAGGATGGCATTAGTTTTTCTCATGAAGCTATAACTTGTCATGTGTGGGATTTCCTTTGAAGTCTATTTGTTTGAACATTCTGAACATTCTAGGTCTATAATGAATGTTTAGTATTCCTGTTAGAGGGCCTTGCATGCCATAATCAGAATGTTAAATTTCTTTAAAATATCATTTAAAAACACTTTGCACATATGCACGTACCAATGGGACGTGGAGGGTGTGCACAGAAGCAATTGTGGTTCCAGATGGACACATTTACTCACTTTAGCACAAAGGTATTTTTACATTTCTGAAAGCAATGGGTGGCCTAAAATACATTCTCGCAATTTGGATTAGAAGCTCCCAATCACCTTTCCTCATCACTGGGTTGGGTTGAACTTTTCTAACAAATGCTTGTACTCCTCTTTTATTCTTTACTGTTTACTTCCAGATGAAAGAAGCACTTCTATTGAAGTTATGACGTTTTTATGGTAATTAATTATATAAAGTTTCATGCCTATAAGGCATGGTGAAGTTATTAGTAGATAAGTTGCAAATGGCAAACCATAAATATTATGTGAAGTATAAGATCAAAGATTGAAGTCCTATGGAAAATCACTTTATTCAATTAATTAAAAACAATTGATCCATATATCCAAAAGGTTGAGTATATGCACAATATGTGTTTATCAAAAAAAAATAGCTGGGTGTGACAAAAATATATTTATTTTCATTCTGTAGACCTTCCTGGTAATGATTTTCTGATTTTCTATTTGTCTAAAGCTTGGAACATATTGAAAATGCTTACAAAAAATGAAATACAACTTCCATATTTGTAAGGTACACATTTTTATAGATTCATAAGGTAGACATCAATGCATGTGTTTAATTAACTTACTGAATTTTAACTGAGAGCATAATTTTCATTGTTTTTAGAGCACTTTTCTGTGCTTGTCTAACAAGCAGTATACCACAGTTGTCACATGCATGTCAATCATGTCAATCAAAGACTCAGTTTTTATACAACCACTTACTATTGGTTGATCCTTTAGAACATAGTGTGTTGTTGAATACAGCTGATATAATTATGAAAATTAATTGCAAATGAAAACAACAGAATACACTTTCCCATTTTCAACTTTCAGACTTTGATCTTTTTTAATTTTCCCCCCCTCTCTCCTTATTTCTATTCATTTTGATGCCCATCAATTTGCTTTTCTATTACTGTTAGTTTTGCAATTTTCTGGTTCCTCTATAGCTTGCGCTATTCTCTTTGATCTGCTTCCCTTCAAGCTTTGGTGCTGTTTTTCATGTTCTATAAAAATATTTTTGCCCTTCTTCCCTTTATTCTTTTGATTTAACTCCTTCTTTTTAGAACAAGAGCTATCTCTACTTTGAGCGAACAGGTAAATGTTTTTAAGACAGTAAGCCCTAAGAATCCCCAGCTTCATGCTGGTGAATAGAAATGGTTGGGAGCTCACTTCAAAGGCCCTCAAGAACAAAGAACCTTTTTTGAGTCCAACTAACAAACCCACCGATTCTTTCTGACCCATCTTTGCCAAAAGATATGAGCTAATGACAAGACAGACCTGTCTTGTAAGACTAGCCAAGTAGTCTTGGGAACAAACATATCCTTGACATAATCAGGGGAAAACATGCTGTTTATCTCTTTAATAACCATCTTGAAGAAAATTAATGTTACTTTGTCCTTTGTGTAGAACCGTAATTGGATTGTGTATTTCATTTATATCTGGACAAAGGCCAGGATATTGAAATACTTCTCCATATTAAATTTTCTTGTTTAAAAATTAGATTTTATTGGCATTCTCTTTCCGAGATTTCTTCATTAAAAGCTTCATTAAACATAAATCTCCTATTGCACAGCAGAAAACAAAATTATTTTAAGGAGGTCATTTGAAAAGTCTTTTGGAAGGGTGGTGCTAAGCTCTTTATTGGGGACTCATCTTCCCATGGAGCTGGCACTCAGGGATATAATGATTATTGTTCTTTGCCAACCTGGGTCTAATATTAATGACATAGATAGTTGAAGCTATGTAACAAGTTGGGGTGTTCTAAAGTCTAAGGCTATTACAGATACGCTGTTTTTAAAATTGGGGCTAGGAAGTGAGCTGTGGAGATTTGATTCAGTGACATCTAAACCTTGTGGTCTGTTCTACTCTGGAAGGGTGAAGTCATCCATCAAGAAGAGAGTTCACACTGAAAACTACGAGTGCTGAAAAAATTCAGCGGGGCTGCAAAGACATTCATGTACTAAACTTTTGATGACGGCTTCCGAAAAGGAGTGCACACACGCTTCCCCAGGGCAATGAGAAAAGGCAGCTATGTTGTTTCCCACCTTCACACTGTTCTCCATTCCTCACTCCCTGCAAAACCAGGCACGCTCACTTCTCAGCACCACGCAATAATTGTTTTGGGCAGAGTTTGTGCAAACTCACTTTTACTCTTTGTCTCTTGATGCTGTTGTTTCTGGTTTACACCTTCTGAAGGAAGGGAGAGAATGAAATAATTTGGCTTGAAAGGCCTTTCCCACTGGGCTGCAAACTTCATGTGCAAAAAAAAAATAAACAAGTATAATATGAGATGTCACTAAGGGACAATCATAATAAAGAAGGGTCCTGTCTATAAGAACTTAACAACCAAGATGTGTCTTCCTCAGCAGCCTGCAAAGTGGGAACATTCGTTCTATGATCATTGAAAACTGAGTATAGGATGAATCTATATATTTTTCCAAAAGGAGAAAATAGCAACAACAAAAAACCTGGTTGTGGCTGTAACATATGAGCTTGTAACATTTTGTTAGTTTTCTACTTATAATTTTTTCTTTTCTAACCTACATACTCTTTTTAAGGAAACTGCAGATAAAATGATCCAGTCTGTGCCTTTGGAGAAGTACCTGATGGGCATGAGATGAAGGGTGGCGACCTTCAGGGCTCAGAGGAGGCTGGGCTGCGGGTGTAAGGGGCAGCCAACATTTTCTGAATTCAAAGTCTATTGTAGGCTCTTTGTACATATTCATGCATTTCATCCTCACAGAAGCCTATGAGGTAAGCACTATTATTGCCTATAGTTCACAGAGAAGGGGACTAAGTCAGTGGCAGAATAAGTAACCTGTCCAAGTGAACCGGTGGCAATGGTGGAGCCAGGATTTGCACCCAGGCATTGGGCTCCATATCCTGGGTCTTTACCCACCATGAGAAATCCCTGCTTGGTCTTATAACATCTTGTCTGCTTTGTTGGACGTGCTAGGTAGAGTTTACAGTTGGATGTCAGTGAATTCTCCCGTTGGGTATTAGAGATCAACTACGTACACCAAAGAAGATAGAGGTAGTTTCAGAAATACTGTCATTGAGTTTAAGTGTGAAAGGGATCAACATAATCGCTAATCATCAGGTGCTGTAACCCAGTCAAACCGACATGGTGGTTCCTGAAATATCCCATGACCACCTTTTCTAAGGCCAATGTTTTATCTCTAAACAAGATGCCCACTGCTGCAGATGAGCCAGCGTGCCCCAGAGCTGTCCATTTCAGCAGCAACTTGTATTTCTCCAGGGAGGCTCCCAGCAGGCAGAGGGAAGAGGGCCTTACCTGGGGTGATTGTAGGCTATCTGCCTGAACTCGTTGTTCCAGTTAGGTCTTCCATAGAAGGTTTTCTGCTTTAGTCCTGTAATCACATCAGTATTTTCATCCCAGTGTAAAGCAATGTGAATAACCTACAATAAAAATTGTGGTATCAGATGACATTTAGGAAAAAAAAAATAGGAATCTGCTTCTAAATAAAAGATAAAGTAATTGTGCTCATTTGTAGATTTATTGGTACAAGGCCCCTCCCACATAGTAGATGTACAGTAACATGAGCCTAGAAGGAAGATTTTTCTCTAAAAATGAGAACAATAGAGGAAATTTGGTTAAGGGAAAGCAAACATTGAGCTACTTTTTTTTCCTGCCAAACTTAAAAAAAATTAATCAGTACCTCTGTCTCCATTCACTTAATGTTAAACCTTGGGGATCTGAGAGGGGCACTGGCAGATGAGAGTGATAGGAAACTTCCAGGAAAAGGACCGTACAATCAGATCTGCCCACTGGGCTGAGAGGGTGTGAAGTGCACTATCTGGGTTCAAGTGCCGGGAGGGTGTGAGTCTGGCAGACAGGACATGGTGGCCAAACAGAGCAAGGGGCCCCATTGGAGCTCTGTGCCCAGCTGTTTGCCTTCAAATTCTTTGACTGCACCCAGGCTTCAGGTAACGGCTGGTCCATGGGTAAAAGCCTGGGCATAGCAGTGCCTAGTGACGCCTTCTTTGGTGTTGAATTCTGGTAGCTTCCTTGCTTTTTACCTTCTGGGATTTGTGTTGCCCGTGCTCATCCTTTAGACCCCTCCACAGCTCTTGAACTCATGTGTTTCTTCCCTTTGGTTGCTCACATCTTAGCTTTTCCTGTTCCTGACCAGTTTGGCTAACAACCCTGCTAGGCCCAACTCTTGCCCCAGGTTCCTGCTGCGCACCTGACTTCCCTGGCTGGGCTTCTTATCAGTCTAGAAAGCAGCCAGGGGTAGGAAGAGGGAGGCTGAGCAGAACATATTGGTGGTGCCCTAACAGGCCAGTCAATGGCCGACCATGGTGGAATCTAGGCTGCAGGAAGTTGCCATCAGGTGCGTCCTGACCCCAGGTAGCTATTAGAAGTGGGTTTGGCAATAGGGCTCCAGGAGAGAGAAAAATGGTGAGGAGGGCATGTTTATCATGACAGAGAGTGAAGCATGAAGGTCAAGACAAGAGTCCAGGAATAAGAGCTGAGGTGGTGGGCGAGGGTTGAGCCTTGGAAATGGGCAGAAGCCCTGTTATCAGAACTGGAGCCAAAGTCAGAGTCGTATCAGCCTCCAGGTTAGAGTAGCAGTTTGACATCCCCACAGCCCTCTTGCTTAACAGGATTGATGGACGCCATATAGTGAGCTGGTTTCTGCTGTGGGCAAAGAAGACGGCTGAGCCCATTTGCTTTTGATAAAGTGCCAGATCTAATGACCAACTCAGGCCCGATTCTCCTTGGCTTCTTCACCAGTGGCCAAACACTGCTTCCTCCTGATTCGATTTGCATTATAGGATCCCATTTCTTCTACTTCTCTCTGGCTTTTCTTTTGATTCAAGGGAGGAAAATTAGGTTTTGTCTTCCTAGCATATTGTCCTGTCTCAAAAGGCAGCTGCCTCTAGTCTCAGCTCCCTGCACCTCTTGGGGGCCATTACACCCCCAAGAGCTTCCATTGCCAAGGCCCCGATTAGCATCATCTACAAAGATGAATCCAGACTTTCTTCCCAAGCCCTCCTCTTCCTGCCCGAGTAGAGTCCTGCGTCTCGAGCTCCCCTAACATATTTTAGTGAAGAATTCTTTGTTCCTTCAAAATGATCAAAACAGCTAACAATGAATCTTCCCAAATGATTTACGACTTCAGTAGGTGAGTGATCCCATAAGCGGGCAGTGTGTGCCGAGTGGGAGGTACAAAGAACGAAGAGGGAAGGTCTCTGCTTTAGGAGGAACTGGTCATTCAAGGGGAGCAGCTCACGTGCATAACTAGGAGTCAGACCACAGTCCTCTGTCCTAGAGACAGAAACAAGCGCTCTGGTGAAGCCAGCAAATTGCTCGGTGAAGCCCTGACTGATTTTGACCAAGAGAACTGGGGAAGGCTTTACAGGGGACTGGGCTTTGAAGAATGATTCTGCGCAGTGGGCAGCAGGGAGGGGCACGTCAGGGAGAGGGGACATGTCAGGGAAAGGGGACAGATACGGGAAGACAAGAAGCTGACAGCATGATAGGAGACCACACATGGTTTGGTGGCTCCAGCACCAGAGGAAAATGATGGGCGTGGAAGAGAACAGGTGGGTTGCCATCAGGTCAGGAAGGGACTTAAAGAACTGACTAGTACTTTAAGTTTGGGCATTATTTCATAGGAAAAAAAAAGGGCCTTTTCCTACTTGTAGTGGTACCATCGAGCTGCCAATCACTGACGTTTGAGCTTTTGGAACTGTATTTGTTCCATATTTCTCCACCCAATGCTCAATTAATCTCCAAACCCCGTTATTTGCCCTTCGTAACACCTTTTCCATCTGTCCCTTCTGTGCTTGTCATTCTGCCACTTTGAGGTTGTTGAATTCAGTTTAACAATTGGCTATTTCTAAAACAGCCTCTTGGGTTCTTACCAACAGATTGCATCAATTATTTTATTCCTGGGATTTGAGCATCTCAAATATTTCCAACATGTCATGGCAAAAATTGAAGAACATTATTTTAATTTACTTGTATTCAGAGAAAAAGTATCTGTTATGGCACACTTTTGGAAGGGGCAGAGATGGGATGGGGCAAAGTTGCATCGTCACACGATCAAACAGAGCCCAGTCTCCCGCATGGCTGGGGCCTCCTAGGTGGACACTTAGAGCAATTCACGTTAGAAGCAGAAGAGCAAAGCAGGGAACTAGGGAGCAAAAGACAAAGGCTATGTCTATACTTCACCAAATGGAGGGGGGGAGAGAGAGAGAGAGAGAGAGAGAGAGAGAGAGAGGGCTCACTAGCTGACAAGAGTGCATTCACTCATGAACTGAGTGATTAACACAGGCCGCCTGTGCTCACATATACTTTCCGAAGCTAAGTATCCATAGAAGCTGCTACAGAAGTGCCCATGAGAACATGCACTTCATAACCTAGTCATCACATCACTGTATCTGCCATGCTTGAGGAGTTAAAAAATGATTTAAAATTTAATAATTATGATTCAATATCTGTAACACTGCTATACTCCTGTAGTGCAATATTTGGATAGACATTATTTTTGGTAAATTCAACCTTACTATTTCTAGCACAAGAACGCGAGGGACAAGGGGCCGGAGTGTGAGGGTCCGAGAGACGGATCTTAAAGGGAGGGCGTGATCGGATCTGTGTGTTTCGAGGGCCCCTCCGGCTGCTCTAGAGAATGGACCTGAGTGCGGTGGGAGCGGCGAGGGCCGCACCCAGGGCTGGCCGGGGCCCTGGGGGTGGCCTGGTCCGGGCTGATGGTCTAGG